>NC_029786.2:95773495-95780313 GCF_000816755.2 Arachis ipaensis | reverse complement strand
AACTCAACTTAATTCAAACTTTTATTATTCAAATTTTTTTAAAGTAATATTTAAGTTATTTTTTGATGTGTCACATTCTAATCGGATATTTATTTTAACCTGAATTACTTTAATCTCATGAGAGTTAATATTTTTGAATGACGCGACTCGACAAAGGAAGAAAATAGGATATCCAATAAGACGGTTATGTTTAGGAGGCACAACAATGACAATGAAAGAATGGGAAGGAGTAAACGTAATTAGAGAGAATTGTAATACATTTTCTAAAAAAATGATCAATTTGGAAAAAAGAGAAGACAAGATTTAATTTTTAGTATTTTAAAATATTATACAATTACCCCTTTAATAATTTTTTTAATTGCGTTTACTACTCCCTACTCTTTTGTCGTCGTCGTTGCGCCTTCCAAACATCACTGTCTTATTGGGTGTCCTAATTTCTGTCTTTGGCGAGTTATTATTTTCTTTCAAGGATATTAATTCTCATGAAATTAAGTAATCTAAGTTAAAATAAACATCCAATTAGGATGTGACATCAGAAAAAGATAATTTATATGTTACTTTACACTTTGTTTGGAACAGCAGATTTTGGAAGGAAGGAAAATGAAAAGGGAGAAAATTGATAGAAAAGCCCATTTTCCTTTGTTTGGTTTAGAGTAGAATATGGGTGGAAAACAAAAAAGTAAGTGTGGGGTCCATATAAAATTTTTCATCTCATTCCTGCGATGAAAACTGCAAAGGGATGAAAAACAATGTTAAATTCCATATTTACACTTTCAATAACAAAAAATAAAATTCTTAACTCACTCTAATTTTTTCTTTTAATTGGTGTTTTATTATATGTATTTGTTTGAAAAATAAATATATAACCTTTTGTTTATAATATTTAAAATTTTAAAAAATAATTTGAAAGATTTTTTTATTAAAAAAATAATTTAAATACATTAATAAATTATAATTTATATATAATATATATAAGGATAATAAAGTAATTTTATTCTATTATAATTTTTTCTCTTCTTTTCTTTCCATCTATTTTCTCTACATCCAAACAACATACAAAAAAATCTATTTTTCTTTTCATTTTTTTTCCTTTCATTTTCTTTCCTCCCATTTTCTTTCCTCTTATTTTCCATCAAACATCCAAACAAAGCATAAGTTCAGAGCTATGGAAAGAAGCGAGGTCTAGAGAGCATTTTGTTAATTATCTTATAGATACCAAAAAAAAAAATCTATAGCATATCAAATGGGGTGGTCCTTTGCGCCTAATTTGTAACTTGGCAGCAAGTGAGTCCATCATTGTTGAATGGCAATGGAGCCGAAACAAACATGTGCTATGTCTCCCCACAAGAAATAGAATATGCTAATTGCAAAGTCATATTTTTTTGTCATAATTTAATTAGCATTGTTAGTGTATAATTTATTGAATATGGACACCTAAATGATGCAGACCTAATAAAAATCTGCAGCGCTGGCAAAGCAATCACTTATTTAATTATTTCATAGCTTTCTTATCCATCCCCTTTTATAAGATGCTATCTTATCCTTAATTTAAGTAATAATATATCTAATATTATTCTGTTATATATTTTTATTTAAATTTTAAAATAAATAATTTATAATATTAAAATTTGTATGATAAAAAAATTTTAAAGATTCAATTTTTGTTATGTAATAAATTTCTTATTCTCTAATGAAAAATGACCCAACAAATAACTATAATTTAGTTTTGTTATTTCAATTTTTCAACCATTTGAAAATTATACACCGAAAATCTTATTATACTATTATATTGTGCTTTATTTAATTTATTTCGAATTCAGCTAAAGACAACGAAAAATTTATATAATATGAATAATAGACTGCATATTTAGTCTAATACATATAAAAAATAAAAAATATTCAATAAATTTACTTAAATAAAAAATTTACTCAATTATTCTAAAAAAAGTAATCATTCCAAATCTTAATTTATCAAAATATTTTATTTTAGTTACCAAAAAAATATATATTTTATTTTAATATTCTCTTTTTTTTCAATTGGCTGCCACCCCATCTTCATCAATAATCACCTCACTTCACCGTCGCAGCTTGGCTTGCCACACGCCGCTACCGGCGTCTCTCACCCCTAGTGAAAATAACCATCCACGTAAGAATAAAAATAATTATCCGCATGCATACCTAATGAATTGAACATCTAACATAATTTAATTATATATAACTAAACCCAATCCAATCAAAATAATCATCCACATAAAAATTAAAATAATCATCTGAATACCTACTAAAATGACCATCCTAAACCGGTCATTGAAGTAGCTTCACTGAAACCCACACACCAAAACTAAAAAAATAACCATACACATATAAAACTAACCATCCGCTACCAAAAAATAAAACTTCCGCTGCTTCTCTTGTTGAATTGTTGACCTTCTCCAATGCATAAATTGATAAGTGATGGTTTCAGTGGCTAAGAGAAGGGGGGGTTGAATCTTAGCCCCCTTTTTGCTTGCTAACACTTGCTGGACTTAGAGGAGACTTTTCTGTTTTTAGCTCGTCCCTAGCCACGAGACTTTTTCATTTTGTCTCGTCACTTGGCACGAGATATTTTTGGTTTTTGCTCCTGTGCAGTAGAAAACAGAAATGAAGTAGGAGAGAAGGAAGATTACACCCAGATATATCTTGGTTCAGCTGCTAAGTGCAGTGCAGTCTACATCCAGTCTCCATCACAACAATGATGGAATTTCACTATAATCAACTTGATTACAAACTGTAAAGTGCTAACCCAACTTACAAGGGGATTCCCACAGAATCATGAAACACAACATAGATGAACAAAGGAACTCTAAGACATTTATGGCTTTTCTTTTAATTTTGCACTCTTTGCCTTTTTTCGCTCTATGGCTTTTTCATACAAACCTCATTGTTTGCCTTTTTCCATGAGACTCAAGACATGACAAAATTAAATAGAAAAATACTAAACAGAATACATTGAAGGAGAAGAAAATCTGTAAGCTTAGGTAGCTCTGAGAATCCTGTGCCTTGCACTCTCACTGCTTATTTCTAACTCCTTGCTCCAACCAGTGGCTGTTCCCCCTTTTTATAGAAAAGAGAAGCCTCCACACTTGAAGCCAAAAACCCAAGCCAACTTCTTCTTCCTTCAAGAAACCAGTTCGGCCACACAGAGAGAGAGAAGAGATAACCATGTAATAACCAACATGCAATTACCTCTAGTCCTTCCTTGGTCATCACTCTTCATCAATCCGAGCTCTCCATCCTTGGGTTGCTCTCCAAGATGGATTTCTGGCCCTTGATGCTTCATGATGATGATGACTTCATCTGCTTCAATCTCTGCCTCTACCATCACTTCGCCACTCTAGCTACTTCCTGTGGTGGTTGAGCAGAATCAAAGACAAGCCATCTCCTCCAAGAATCTCCCCTTGCTGGCCGAGATCTTCTTCTTCCTTTTTGAGCATGAAGAGCTCAAGATTACCTCACCAAATCTAACCACATTTGGTGACAATCTTAGCCACAGCTCATTTTTATTTTAGTATGTTTTCTTGCCATCATTAGCTTGATGGTCTTGATGCATGCAGCTTCTTCTTTATTTTGATAGATGAACATAGCTTCCATTGTTCCCTGGATAATGACCGAAGAAGAAGAAAGAATGAGAGAGAAAAGAGAATCTGAAGAAAAAGCAATTCAAAGTGGTTAAACTAATTAATTGAAAATAGCTTGCTTTTGCTTCCCTTAGTGTGGCGTGTAGCAATGATGCCTTTAGTCAAATCAATCTTCTCTCACTTGCTTATGTTCCCAATACTTAAATTAACTTTGAAATCCTTTCAGGAAGTGTAATGGAATCCGTTGGAAGCATTGAGGCTTTTTCTTTGCTTCATGGATTCGGACAAAGCATGAGGAACTCTCATCTTAAATGGAATTGGGCTTGGTTGCAATAATCATTAAATTTCTGGCCCAATTATAACATTTGCTTTCCTGATGAAATTTGGATCAAGCAATGAGCAAATGGGAAAGCATTTTCAACTTGGACTTGTGACCATAATAGATTAAATTGGCCCAAGTAACATAAAGAATCAATTCAGCCATATTCATCATATATTATCAAAACCAAAGGCTGAATGTACTTGGGCTTGCACCAGAAATTTGTTTTTCGGCCCAATATTAAAACCTGTAACAAAATTATTTAATCAATATATGTTAAATAAAAATCAGATTAATAATTTTGTAATTAATTAATTTTAATAATGTTTAGTCATCACAAATATTAATTTAGAGTTTTCCAAACTCATCAATAAGGTTACCATCTGAAAGAGTAGAAATATCACTGCTTAATGAGGATGGGGATTGGAAATTGCATCACCCGTAGAGGACTCCATCCATGATTACGGAGAATGTATAGATTGTTGTTCACGTTGCGACTGCAAAGACTGCAGAAGGGCAGCGGTGGTCTGGCGTCTGCACGGCCTTCAGGACTGATAAACCACTATTTTATGGTATGTTTTGGATTGAATTGAGTGAATTTTGTCAACTTTACTCACACTTATCCATATAATTTGCATGTTTTTAAGTTTCCTTCCGAATTTTATACTATGATTGAAACATGCTTCCTAAGCCTTTAAATTACTAATTTTTAATCCTCTTATATTACCATTCAATGCCGTAATGCGTTTGTTAAGTGATTACAGGGTTTATAGGGCTGGAATGGCATGGAGGATGAAGAGGAAGCATGCTAAAGTGGAAGGAACACAAGAAATTGAAGATTTGAGAAACTGGAACTGACGCGTGCGTGTAAATTAAGCGTACGCGTGATCACGCCATCTTCCAACCGACGCGTGCGCGTGACCAGGAGCGTCGTCCACTGACGCATACGCATGACTGATGCGTACGCGTGGCCAGTGCAGAGTTCAAACAGCCACGCGTACGCGTGACGAGCGTCACGTGCTGCAATAAAGTGAAAACGCTGGGGGCAATTTTAGAGCTCATTTCTGGCCCAGTTTCGAGCCCAGTCTTCATATTAGAAGTTGGGAGTGAAAGAGGATGGATCATTCATTCATTCACACACACATTAGTTTATAGACGTAGGATTTTAGAGAGAGAGGTTCTCTCCTCTTTCTAGGTTTTAGGGTTTCTTCTTTTATTTTCAGTTTCATCTAGGTTTAGATTATACTTCTGATCTTGATTCAAGTTCCTCTTTTAATTTCTTGTTATTACCTCTTTACTTTCTTAGTTTTATATGTTGTTTCCTTTACCTTGTTGCTTTATTGTTCATGACTCTTTGTTGATTCTAATTTCCTTTTAATGCACTTTGAGGTATTTTATGTTTATTGTCACTTTCTTTAATTTGTTATCATTGTTTTCTTGTAATTGTTAGTCTTAGATTTTACTATTTCTTGTTAATTTTCTATGTTTTTATTTTGTGTCTTCCAAGTGTTTGATAAAATGTTTGGTTGAATTTTAAAATAGATTTTTGTGTTCTTGACTTGGATTAATTAATTTGGAGACTCTTGAATTATCAAAATCTTGTTGATTAGTAATTAAAGATTGCCGGTTAGCTTGAACTTCACTAAATCTAGTCTTTCACTATGAGTTGACTATGACTTGTGAACTCAAGTTGATTGTATGCACTTGACTTTCCTTCATTGGTTAGAGGTTAACTAAGTGAAGGCAATTTACATTTACCATCACAATTGAGGATGATAATGAGGATATGAATTCCAATTCTTACCTCTTGCTAAGACTTTTCTTAATTGTTAGTTTATTTTCTCGTTATTTACATTCCTTGTTCATCATTCAAAACTCCAAAAATACGTTCCCACAACCAATAACAAGTACACTTCTCTACAATTCCTTTGAGAGACGACCCGAAGTTTAAATACTTCGGTTATTTTTATTGGTTTGTATTGTGACAAACAAATTAAACGTTGACTGAAGATTGTATGTCAGTTTAGAACTATACTTGCAACGCGATTTTACTGAGAAATTCTTTACCGACGTTTATCCGCCATCAAGGGCCTAGCCGGCAACGGCGAGTTTTGGGTTGCTATTCACGTTGCGACTTCAGGGACTGCGGATGGGCAGCAGCGGTATGGCGTGTGGATGCGGCGGCGTCGACACGGTCTCCGAGGCCTGGAGGACTACGGTGAATTGTGGGAGTGAAACAAAAATTGAAAGATTATAATAAAATTGGATGTAACCGTGTAGTGTGAACATTCGTAATTGCTAAATTTAATTTTTTAAATTTATTATTTATACACATTATTATTTTCCCATATTTTGTTTGTGAAATTATAAATGATACCGCAAAAAAAGAGAGCGCTAATATTGAAGCATATTATATAATTTCAGAAATTAAATAAATAATGAAATTTTCAAGTTTTAAAGAATAAACTAATTAATTAATGGCGTACAATTTTAGTTACTAAAATAATCTCTTTGATGAAATATGTTATAGTTGGAATTGTCGATATGATTCGGTGGAATCTCAATCTTCTTCTCTAGATCTTAACTTCCCCTCTTACCACGGAATTCAAAAATTAAATAAAAAATGAGAAAGAAATTATAAACAAATCAATGGTGGAGCTCAGTGCTATATCTGCAGTTGCTTTCTACTTTTTTGCCCGTACTTATCTGGCGAAGGCTTCTTCCGTTTAAAATTATTTTTAATATTTATTCATATTTATATATTTAATATAAAAATAAGTTTGAAAATTGCATCTAGGCCATATAGCATATCGAATATGTTATGACTTATCAACCGAACAAATAATAATTATTATACTACATTTTTTTTCTTGCTAACGTTA
>NC_029786.2:95768212-95769767 GCF_000816755.2 Arachis ipaensis | reverse complement strand
TTTTAGTAATTTCACATCTAAAAATAATTTTTGTCATTATTATCCAAAAATATTTTATCAATTATAATTACTTTTGAATCAAAATATTCAAACATAAACTATGTTTAAAAAAAATTCAATTTTAATCAAGTTGAATTCAACTCCAATTTACAAAGGTTAAACCAAACATATACTTAGTTGTACTCACTATATTTTCCCAAAATAATAATAATAATAATAATAATAATAATAATAATAATAATAATAATAATAATAATAATAATAAATAAATGTAGGTTGTGATTTTATTTTACTACACTATAATAAGTAAATTATTCAAGATATAAGAAATTACTAATTACTCATAAATGCTTAATACTATAATAAGGTGAAAAAGTCAAAAAGAACATCTATTGGTACTAATTTGGTATTGCTCACTGGATTGCATAAAATTCTAATTAAAGAAAAAAGGGAAACAAAACAAAATAGAGTCCAATGTAGGTTGTGATTTTATTTTACTACACTATAATAAGTAAATTATTCAAGATATAAAAGGGTAGAAATTACTCATAAATGCTTAATACTATAATAAGGTGAAAAAGTCAAAAAGAACATCTATTGGTACTAATTTGGTATTGCTCACTGGATTGCATAAAATTCTAATTAAAGAAAAAAGGGAAACAAAACAAAAATATTGGTAGAGTCCAATTCAGTGATGGTAACAACTGATATTCACATGTCTTTATGTTTCGTCTGTTTCCCGTGGAGGCTTCATTTCATATACGTTTTTTTTTTTCTTTTTTCTAGGTTAGGGCCGTCAAACGGGTTAATTGGTCCATTTAGGTCAAGTCCGTTAAATCTGTGGGTTAAATGGATTGGACCGTTTAAATTCGTTTTATTCGCAAATCATAATTTTTCAGTCTGTACCATTTATTGCTAGTCCGATGGGTTAAACGGGTCAACCCATTTATCTTTTTATTTTATTTTTAAAAAAATATTTTGACAAAAAATATTACTTTTAGGTAAAAAATCTTTTAAAAATAATATTCTTTTAGTTGATGGGTCAAATTTTCGGGTCGGATCGAGAAGAATATTGACTAAAAATACTACTTTTAAAAAAAATGTAAAAAAATTAAATGGGCCACCCGTTTAACTCGTAGACTAGCCTGTTTAACCTGTTATTTTTTTGGATTAATCGGGTCCAACCCGTTTAACCCGAAATTTAAACGGACTTAATTTTAAAGACAAAATTTATCTATTTAAATAAATAAACAGACTGATCCGATAAATTTAACCTATTTTAACCGTCCTATTCAAGATAATTATTATGTTAACAATTATTTCCACATGCTTCCTGGGAAAGAAAAGAAAACAAAAAGGTTTTACCTTTAATTATCTTCACAATAAATAATAATATCTACAGATATTATATGTACAACAGCAAATAAAGTTAAAAAATAATCTCTCCTACTCCATGATAATAATTATTCTCGTCATTTTTGTATTTAGTGTTTTTTTAACTTTTATAAATATTAGGAAAATAATTAAATTTTATTAAAATTATAATAACTAATAA
>NC_029786.2:95763523-95766999 GCF_000816755.2 Arachis ipaensis | reverse complement strand
TCTAATTCTTTTTTCTTTTTATTCAATAATAGAGGGCATATGATAAGTAAAAATTAATTAAGAGTTTTTTGAAATTAGATAGTGATACTTAATTTGTAAAAGCATAAAAATAAAAGACAGCTAACATAAAATAAATGAAGTAATAAAGGTTAAATTATATAATGGTTGAAAGCTCAAATATCAATCACATATTTATCATCGTCAAATAAAGTTAAGCAGATGACAATTCACTTCACATGATTTTACGAGAAGTTTAGGGTGCTACTAGCCGAAGTAAGTGAGGATATTATTCGGATATTTGCACGTGCCTATATCATGATGCTGCTATCCACTCAACTATTTGGTGACAAGAGTGTGAATCATGTTCATATTCGATGGTTGTCATTTGTGGCAATGCTTGACGAGATTGATAGTTATAGTTGAGGTTCCGCCGCATTGGCATAGTTATATCGATGCATGTGTTGGGTGGCCAACAGAAATGTCACCAACTTGGCCGGTCCTCTTCAACTGCTACAGAGTTGGATCTTATAGCGGTTTTTCACTCTAAGGCAGCAATGGTTTGACGATTTTTTTTTTCCGTTGGCAATCAAGTATCCTTTATTTGTTTCAAGTATTTAACCTGTTAGGTCTCGTGTTAAACAATGATCTTAACACTTACTATCCTACAGGTGGGCAGCCTACTTACCACCAAATGATGGGAAGGAGCAAAGAGTTATCTAGTATTGCCTTGCATTAGATCGATTGGATGGTCGAGATGTAAGTTTATTGTGTGTGGTTGGTTGTTTCATTAGTGGTTCATCGACCTCATTGTAAATAATGTTCTGGCATACAAATTCGTTGCCCTTTTCAGATTGTGTGAGAGCTTTATGCCGTCCTTGACATACTTGCCGTGGTTCATCCAGAGATACTTACAGAGGAATATTGTCGGTTATAGTGGGTGGTCACCAGCTTGATATATTTTGCCGTCATTGAGTGGCATCAAGTTGATAGGATGGTCCCATAGCTTGGAGGTATGCAACATATACCTGAGCCCGCTCTAAACATAGACTGGCTTCATTCTAAGGATAGTAGGGCGGAGATAGGTGATTCCTCTCTTATTTTCAGACATGGCATCTACATTGGGGTAACAGAGTTGATTCCGTTCTGAGTATAGAGAGAGTGGCTGATCCAGGCCCGTCCATAGAGTACTTAGACTGGTGGATTCTTTGTGCCCTTCAAAACAGAGTTAACACACTCATATATATTGGTCATCATGTGTCCAAAGTGTTTGCCGCCATCCTTGTGTTGGGTCCATTTATCGTACTCCATTCTGTTTGTCCAATTACACATGACCGGATTTTCAATTCTCATAATATCAAACCAATAGTCAAATTCTGCCTCAGTCTTCACATAAGCAGCACTCACAAGTAGTAGCCTCTTCACATCCTGCCCCCTTGAAATCGAGGGAGAAATTGACCGCAACATGATGAATGCAAAATACTTGATATGCATGAGGAGGTAGCCAACCACTATTAGGTGCCTCTAGTGCAGCCTTGATACCAAGGTACTTGTCAGATATCACCAGAATACCTTCTTGTGGAGTCATATATCTTCTCAGGTTGGTCAAAAAAAAGGCCCAGGACTTTGCATTTTTCCTTCCACAAGTGCAAACGCAATGGGAAAGATATTCGAGTTTCCACCTTACGCGATAGCAGGAGCAAAGTACCTCCATACATGCCATATAAGTGAGTACTATCGATGCTAACCAGTAGCTTACAATGTTGAAAAGCCTCGATACAAGGAGGAAAGGTCCAGAAAAAATGATGAAAATACACGGTTGATTCATCAACTAGATCACCAACTCTAACCGAAAAGGTATTCAACAGAGCAATGGTTCCCTAGATGGTGGATTGCACCCTAAGGACCCAATCTCTGTATATCTACGTTACTGTCTTCCGCTTTGCCATCCAGACCTTCCTGTAGCTAGGCCTGAATCCATAGGTTGCTTCAATAGCTTGCTGCAATACCTTTGTTGTAATCGCAGCATCGACTCTAACCAACGAAAAGATCCTTGCACAAATGATATGATAATCAAGCTGTCGGTAATCTCTTGAAATCGAGGTGGCCAAGCAAGTGTGAGGTCCGTTGTACCTCCTCACCTCCCAAGTGCTCTTTCATTGTCGAAGTGTGATACAAATCAACCACATACAACTTTTTCTAAACTCCTTGTGTCTCCCATGGTATTTAAGATGGTCTTACTCTGTCACTCTGTACTCAACTCTACACCGGATGCCATAATCCTTTACGCTCACACAGCTTCTTCCTTACTTTGGAAAGATTGGCCAATCTAAAATTCCGTAAGAGCGATTGCATCATGCAGTCCCTGACTCCCAAAGGTAGCATCGACGTTCGACTGTTGGCCGATGTATTCCAAGTTTAAGGTTGAGAAATGTGGAGAATGTTGCTGTGTGTCGGAACTCGATGGGCTGTGGTGTGTAGGTGGATTGCTCCAAGTATCCTCGTCACTGTCCCCAACAATGTCAACGGGCTCTTCGTCCGAATCATCCTCTCGCATCGCATTTTCAACTCGATCCGGTCCAACCTCAACTACAAAATTAGGATTCAGACGAGGTGAAGTTGCCATCCCAACTGCAATAGATGGAGGATCAACCAATAGACAAGCAGGTGCAACCACATGCATCAAGGTTGAGGCACCCCCTAGCATAGTCGACTAAGGATTCGGTGCTAATGCCCAAAGCTGTCGACACTATATTCCAACTTGGCAAACAACTCATGTATTCTACTTTCGGAAAACTTTGCCTGCAATGAAATAAGCGCTGCATATCTTCATTGGACCCTATCTCAAATGTAACATACTTCATACCGGTTGACACAACAGCAACAGGGATCTTGTAAAACGACTTTTTCACCCACTTTGTTCCATACACCCCTAGCTTTTGTAATATGCTGATTTTTAGCTCTAACAATGTATTCGATGACCGGATAAAGACGTTCAGCGGTTCCCTATCTGTAAATTTAACACTGTGCCTTTTGCTTTTTTAAATTTTACTAGAACAATGTACTAGAGCTAGCAAACTCTCTTCACCATCCATATGTGAAAATGACACTCTACTACTATCCAATTACCTTGGATGAGTATATATAGAGAACTCATATATGCATAAACCGCTACTAGTAGCCATGGATTTATCTACCCCTATTTGCACATAAATCTTTACTACCTATAACTGTTTATGCATGTTAAAAATCTTTTAAAAATCGCTACTGCCTACAGCGATTTCTGACCAGTTCCGTATTAACATAAATCACGACTACTAATAGCAGTTTACATTTAGTTTGCAATCCGCAGCTACCAGTATTAGTTTATATATTTTTACAAAAATTGCATATAAGTATAACGTTTCAGAAAGTTATAATATGATAAAAAATATTTCTAATTATTTTAATTCAGTAATTTATCCTATAAAAATTTTGTG
>NC_029786.2:95762080-95762612 GCF_000816755.2 Arachis ipaensis | reverse complement strand
GTAATAAATATCCATATTACAATAATAATAATAATAATAATAATAATAATAATAATAATAATAATAATAATAATAATAATAAAGTTTACTGCAATTGCAAGTCTACGTTACTGAAATTTATTATATCCATCGGATTTTAATTTACAACAATGTACTGATGTGTACGTACGTACACTTGATATATGAAATACTATATGACTCATATTTTCTTTTTATATTTGTCTTATATTTAAATTAATATTAATAACTTTTTTATTTTCTAAGAGCCTAGTAGAGGTGGTTTAGATTTTATTTTTATTGAAAACAATTCTAAGAAAAATATATGCATGAACAAAATTGAATAAGCAACGACTTTTAATAATCTTTGGAGTTTGAGAATAAATAAGTTCTTAGTAATAGACGAAAAATTCTTCTAGAATAAAATTTTTAAAGGTAGAGTCTCATCATGAGATGAGAGTTCATTTAACAGATTTCTATAAAGAAAAGTATATGGAATTAAAAGATGATCAGTCAAAAAATAAATAATTTAACT
>NC_029786.2:95746660-95762015 GCF_000816755.2 Arachis ipaensis | reverse complement strand
TTCCAAATTAAAATTCTGAATGATACGTTGGAGAAATAGGGGCGGAGATCACGGAACTTCCAATAATCCCGATTCTTAGTATATAAAATTTTTTATAAAATATATAAAAGAACATCCATTTAGTATGAAAAAGAAACATTCTGATACTTAGTAGAAGAAAAATCCTAATACCTAACATAAGCACTATCCACGTAAAGGTTTTGGATTCACCCAAAGACATTTGGTTGGTTTTTTACTGCATTATTATTATTTTTATGATTTGATCCCTCTTTAATTTTATCTTTTGTCCCATATTTATCTGTGTTTTCTATATTGGTCTCCTCCTAAAAGAAATTTTAGCTCCGTCCCTACTTCAAATAATAAGTGTGCTAGCTACTATTAAATACATATACAGCTAAGTACTACATTACACCACTAAAACTAAATGTTAAAATGGGGCGCCAGAATCTTCTCATCAACCTGAAATTGCAAATCTTAGTGTTTGCGTTATGACACCACCAAGTGATTGAGGATAGGTTGCATGCATAAATAGAATTTGCTGTCTCATCATCCTCAATTGGAAAAGAAGATAAAAATTATATTACTATTACTATTACTATTTACTTTAGGTAAAAAGAAAGAGAAGAATGAATTAAAATCCTCTTCATTGTTATTGTAGAAAGTAGGTATGCAGCTGAATATGCAGAGCAGCAAAGCAGAGAACTAAAGTTTGTGCAACAAGGAAAGAAGGGTAGTAGAGTATTATTAGAGTGGTTAGTAGTTGGAAATTAGGTTAATAGTGGTTAGTAGACAGTAGTTAGTACATAAATATTTATGAGGTTAGTTTGTAATATCTGATCTCTATATATAGCTTAACTCTTGTATCATGTAAAATACAAGTTCAATATATATTTTCATTTCCCTTAATAGGGAACTATGAGTGTGTGAATTATTTCTCTTAATCTTGTTAACCAAATACAACTAGAGGTGTTCTATTTATAGACAAATTAAGAACAGAAAACTATATGTGAAAATAGTCAACTGAGATAATTAAATAATGAAATTCAAATCATAATAATTATTAATTGATGAGAAATCAGTTATTCTCCTAACAAGTTTTTTCTAAAACATAATTCCTCAAGAAGAATTAAGTTCTTTTAAACTTTCAAGGCATCAAACTGTATCTTTTTCTTTTATTTTTATTTCATTCATCATTTTGAAAGAAATTTTTTATATATTCTAATTCTTATTTCATCATTTCTGTTAATACTTAATAGTGACAAACAATTTGTGAGACTACTATAGGAAGATAGTTACAAGAGTTAAATATCAGTAACTAACTCTGGCTATAAATACAGTACTTCCATTGTATTAACATTCCATTCATTCATCTCTTATCAATACAATTCAGTTTCTCAAAGCCTTTGTCTCTCTCTTTTTCCTTCTCTTCAATTTGTTCTCAACATTCTTGCTTGAACAGCAAGCTTTCTTTCTCTCTTTCTTGGATGTTAATACAATTTTCATCATGATCCTGATCACCACCCATCAACACTTGAACAATGTTATGTATGTCATGACTCACGTGTAAGTGAAGTTAACATACATATTATTAGAAGCTAAATTAGTAAGTGTAGAACATTTTAAGGATCTTGCATAATCTTAAGCCTTAAAGAAGAACTCTAGCAAAAAAACTTAGTGAGTTTATTTAATTTTAATTGGAAAGATTGCGAATTACTTTTTTTAGTCAATAATTAGTTAATATTTTCTTTAATTTTTTCTTCTTGTAATCTTTACTTATTGGTTATTTTATTGGTTGAGTTGGTATTCTAGTAAAACAGTTATTTTAAATATCATTGTACGAATTATTTGAATAGAATAATTTTTAAAATACCAATAATCTAATACTATTGCAACATGGACATTTTCAAAAACATTTAAAATTCTCCCAATACTTTATTCTATTTATGCTTCCTTGAATCTGTCAAATCTTGTTCGTACATCTTAATTTTTAAAGTTAATTATACACTTTACTAAATTTGTCTTTCCACAATAATACTACCTGAAAAACGTTGTCATGCATTAAAAGTATTGTTTAATTAGATTCCAAGTCGTTTTTCAATCTTTGCATTTTGCAAACATTGACTAGGACAATAATATTGTTTAATAATATTTCGTACGCCATTGCCTAAAAAAATATTATAAAAAAATATAATTTAAAAAATGAAAAAAAATTGCCTAAAACATTGTTATCTAAAGTTAAAATTGTTGCACTGATAGATTCATGTTGTCTAGAGCCAACAGCATGATGAATAATTGAATACTATACAACTAAGAGGACCAACAAAATTTATAAAAGAGGAGATCAATAGATTAGCAAAACCAAAAAATAAAAAATAAAACATTTCTAGCCTTGAAAAGTTATTCTAAGAAATATAAAAAATTAAGTAGTGTTTGGTAGAGAGATAGAGACTGAAAAACTGAGATTGAGAGACAGAAATGACAGAAACTGAAATAAATTTCAGTATTTTGTTTGGTATAAAGTGAGAGACAGAAATTGAAATAAGAATAAAATTTTAATTTAATTTGCATAAAGGATAAAATTGAAATTAATTCATTAAAATGAGAATATTTTACGTATAAAATGTTATTAAAGTTTCAGTATCTGTTTCTAAAAATTTCAGTTCCCTGTGTCCCTATTTTTTGGAGGTACTAAAATAGTGAAATTTTAGGGACAGAGACAAAAAATTTAGTACCAATCTCTGAGCCAACAAACATGATACTGTGTCTCAGTCTTCCAATCTCTATCCCCAATATCTCAAAACAAACGCTATCTTAGAGTTTTTTGGTGTGTATTTTTTTTATTTTTATTAATCTTTTTTTTAATAGAATTATGAAAACAAAAAATAGAAAAAGTTGAAAACACAACCATTAGATAAAATTTGTTAGGTTAGGTATGTTGGCGTGTACTTTATTAATTGTATGTCTTGTGTGTTTCCATAATAATTTGCAATCACTTTTTTCAAAATCGCTTATGATTGTTAATTGCCTTCCAAACAAGGAAGAAAACGAAGTAACAATGCAAGCAACACTATTCAATGATGGTGTTATCTATGTTTCATTTGTTTCCAGTGAAGGTTTTACTAATTTTTTTATATGAATAATTTTAATATAAAATATGAGAATTTTAATTATTTTAATATTTTATACTGTTATGATGGTAGCATAAAACATCCTTAACGTTTTATGACAAAAAAAAAATTAACTATAAAAAGATAAAATATCAATAATGTTTTGCAATAAAAAAAATAAAAAATTAACGTTTTGTTAAAAAATATAATTTTAATGATGAGAAGACAAATATTATTAACGTTTTAACAAAACGTGATTGATATTTTGTAAAAACTCACAACATCATATATATAACACATAGTTTGAATATTTTTAGAAAATTCACACCTAATAATCTAAACCGTTATATCGTTTAGTCAATCATATTCAGTTGAACATGTCAAAAAATTTAATAATTTATAATATTATATTCATATAAAAATATCTGATTTTTTACGGGAGTAACTACTATAGTTTAATATTATTTGGCTTTCGCATCATTATGCAAAGGAGACTTAGACCAAATAGTAATTACATTGTCTCTTAGTCCAACTATACCAAATTTAAACTTGAAATTTAAAAGAAATAATTCTATTAGGTGAACAAAAAAATATGCGATGTAATTACTATTTGGTCTACTAACCATCTAATTTAAACTTGAAATATAAACAATGAGTCGCATTTTAGGTCTACTAACCATCTAATTTTGCTTTCACCTCAACTCCTTTTTACTTAATTGACCCTAATTAATTCAATCCCCAATTTTAAGGTAGCCTCAAAGTATGGATGTATGGATGTGTGAGTAATATAATGACAAAAAAAAAAGCTTTCGGATCATTATCAATCATTAGTTAGTATAGTATAATGAACATGGTTTTAGACAACAACTTCTATGAGCTAAAAAACAAAAAGAATTCTTTGCATTATTATGAGCCCCATGTGCAATGATTTTCCATTCTCTGTTTAAGATTCTACTTTTTTCATTATTGACTTTATCTCTTCATAATTTGGTGAATTGGAGCAATAATAAAAGAGGGAAAAGAATTGAACCAAAAGCATTGGGGAGAAATAAACTAACAAATCTCTTGGCACAAATAGGTCTTAAAATTCAGTTATTCTAAATCAAATTAGGAAAATACTAGACCTAATTTTTTGGGCCAACAATGATAGAACATTTCTCTTTCTCTTTCTTTAACAGATTATTAGTTAAAGAGAAGTCGGTTCTTTAATCAAAATTCTTATTCTATCTATAATCAAAATTACGATTATAGAAAGAGAAAACTACAAAAGCCATGTGCATTATCAATAATAATATTGCTGCATGCCCAACAGAAAATCTCCACTTTCGGTGAATAATTGGAATAATGTCTGAAAATCATCATCCAGAACAATTATTGGGTTTGATATAAAAGCATATGTATGAAGGAGGTAGGATGCAATTATTTTAGATCAAATTAATAAATTTCATTGGATATCATATCATATAATCAAATAACCAATTAGATAATATAAATTTAAATGTGGTCTGGATGTTTGTACAGACATACATTTGACATATTTTGATAAAAGTATAGATTTTAGGTTTAGAGAGCGTGTTTAGTTGAAAATATAGAATTTACAACCTCTAAATTTTGTATATTTATTTTAGAGAATAAAGTGTAATTTTTTATTTTTTAATATATTTTTTTATTTTTTTATCTTATTTATAAAATAAATGGTGAGGAATGACATTTTACCCTGTCAAATGAAATCTAAAATTTAGAGAATCTAAATAAAAAAAAATATAATACAAAATGCAAAGAAATAAATTAAGACACATAAATGGTGTCTGATCTTGAGTCTTACTCCAAATCCTACAATTATCCTGACATTAGTAGCATAAATTTTTTTTATAATTGAGCATTTTGATCAAAATTTTGGTAATAATATTTGAATGAAAAAATAAATAAATTCTTGACGTCCGAAATTGCGGGATAAAATTAAATACTCTTGAAAAGAGTTATGTTACACATATAAGTCTTTTTATCTTACAAGTCTTATAAGTTGAGCCAAGTCTAACAAAAACTATGACATTCATCCATACTGGAGCGTGATAACACGCGCGTCACTCAACTGTTTCCAAAGTGCACTTTCACTCACCATTGTGGAAGACACTTCTTCTTCTTCACATTCCTCCTTCTCCTCCTCCTCTTCCTTCTTCTTCTTCTCCTTCTTCTTTGCGTTTCTCCTCCTTTTTCTTTGCGTGATTCATCTTCATCGTTATTTTTTATTACTGTTATTGTTGCTGCATTTTTTTCCTCCTCCTCTTTCTATTGATTTTGCAATATTATGTATTTTTTTTTATTCTTTATTTGATTTTTTCTCCCAAGAAGAATTATAAGAAAACGAAATAAGAAGATGAGGAAGAAGAAGCAGTAGAAGATGAAGAGGAGGAAGATGAAGAGTTTTGAATTATGCAGAACTTATCAGAATAAAAATACACCAAAAAATTCTTAAAATACACCAAAATATTTTCATGTTACACCCAAATATCTTCGTGTTACACCCAAATTTGTTGCAAATACAGAAAAATATTTTCTCTAATGCTGCGTTTTTTTCTTCTTCTTCTTCTTTTCCTTATTTCTTTCTTTCTTTTAGTTAAATAAATGTAAATTCATCCTCTTTCAAGTAATTTTGCTGCATTATGTGTTTCTTTTCTTCTTTATTTGATTTTTTTATTTTTATTCTTATTAAGAGAGTAAAACAAGAAGAAATTTGAGAAGGTAAAATAAAAAGGAAAAGATGAATAAGAAAAAAAAGAAGAAGATGGCAATGATGATAAAAAAAAAAGAAGAAACAGTAGAAGAGGAGAAGGAGGAAGAGGAAGAGTTTTGAATTATGTAGAACTTATTAGAATAAAAATACACCCAAATATCTTTGTGTTACACCCAAATATCTTCGTGCTACACCCAAATTTGCTGCAAAAAAAAAATATTTCCTCTAATGTTATATTTTTTCTTCTAAATTGAACCACACCTTAACCACTTGATTGGATTCAAAACAATAATCAATTTCGTTCTGGTTCAATTGACAATCTGACTTCAACAACGAGATAACTGATGATGAAAGAGAAAGAGAAAAAGAAAAGATGAGAAAAAATTTCAATGAAAAAAGAAGGAGAAAGAGAAGGAGGAGGAAGAGGTGGTGTTGATGACGACGATAACGAGAGAGAAAAATTACAAAGAAGAAGAAGAAGAGGCACGAAGAAAAACGTGAAAGCAGGTGAATATAAATGGCTTGTATGACTTGTATAGAAAAACGCTTGTATGTGGAGAATAACTCTTTATGAAAACCGGTTGATATTGTTAGTGGATATAGACTAATTTGTCTAGTTTAGGGTTTTGAAAGACTAATTTGTTGTTAAAACAACTATTGGAGCAGAAACAATAAAAACATAGAGTAGAAGTAAATTGGATAGTATTCATTATAGTTATCAGAACTAAACTGATAATTGATTCCGTCATACGACCGGGTCATTGGTTTAATTAGTAAACTATTGGAAACCAATAAATTATTAGTTCAACTGGTAGATCACTAATTCACTCGACTGACTAAGTCATAATTAAATAAAAATATAAAATTACAAAAAAATATAATCAAAAGTTAAAATGCATGTTTTCACAAACATATTAATGCCTAGTTTAAAAAAATAACTTAATTAAGTTACTTTTGAAAAAATAACTTAAACAATAAATGACTATATTAAAAGTAACTTATAAATAAGTTATTTTGTGTTTGGGTTTTTAGTTTTAAAAATTAAAAGTGCTTATTTTATAAAAATATGATAAAAAGTAATAGTATTATGAGAAAAGTAATTTTTTTTAACTTTTCTATAAGCTCCTAAATAACTTCTTAGAAAACTGCAATTTGGTTTTAAAAATTACACCAGATATTAATATTATTATTTTTTATAAATCAAAAACTCAAAAAAGTTACTTTTAAAACTTTTCAAAGGCACTCTAATAATAATCAAGTATCAACTTATACACATAAATCTATCACACAACTAACGATGCAAATATAAATAATAAATTAATCATTAATACAAAATACTTACTTTTTTAATTTAAATGAACAAGTTAAAAGAGCAAAACATAACATAATTAATAAATTAATAATTAACAAACTAATCAAAAACATAAATTCAGCTAATTTATAAATTAATCCATCCAATATGTACCATTATACCAATAGTCCAATATTGCTTATGTAATTGTCAATATTTTATATTAAATCAACTCTTATTATTATAATTAAAGGCTAAGACTAAGACTACGAGTCTCTACATAGAAACTATCTATTCTTACAGCAATAAATTTATTTCGGTGATTATTTTTAACAATAAATTCAACTCACACTGATTATTTTTCACAGCAACAAAAGATGGTTCGGTGACGGTGGCGGAGCTTAATTTAAACAAGGGACTGTAGTCCTCCAAATTTTTTATAAAAAAATTAGTAATATTTTTTTAAAAGATAAAAAATATATATTCAAATTTTTATATAAAATAATAATAAAAAATCAAAGAATTGATACATTTTTTAAGAGGAAGGCTAATATTTAAGAAGGAGAACATATAACTTTTACAATATCAACACCTGTAGATAGTTCTTCTACTTTAATGAATCACGAAAAAAGTGAAATACAACTTTCAAAAGTTCAAAAAGTTACATCTGATGAGTTTGACCTTAATTTTTTGAAACGAGACCCTAAAAAATGACTTTAAATTTGGCAATATCACCCAAACCAGAGAGATGAGATTAGACGAACTTATCTTAAATGGGATCCATATCAAAAGTATTTTGACAATTATCTTCTATCTGGTCCCCCAAAATTTTGTTTCAAGTTCTGCCACTGTTCAGTGATGATTTATAACAATAAAATTGACAGGAACAAAGAAAAAAGAAAAATTAAAAAAGATAGAACAGAAAAATATGTGGACAAAAGAAATAAAAGAAGGTTTAATTATGCCGTGACTACAAGAAATAGAATATTTGTAACAAAAATTTTGTATAAAATTTAAAATTGTTACAAAAAAAAATTTATGATAATAATTGGTAATTGTTATAGAAGAATAATATTTTGTAACAACATTACAAATTGTTACAAAACATGCTAATATTTTGTAACAATCTAATTTTTTTGTTACAAATTATGTTAATTTTTGTAACGAATTGTTATTTTGTTATAAAAAAAATTAATGTATAATTTTTATTCATAATCAGATTTTTAATGTTAACTAAAAATTACTTTGTGAAACTTAAAAAAATTTAATTAAATTATAAATATAAACAACAATAATTAAATATAAAAGGAAAAAAAACTAAGATACACAAATATAATTTAAGTAATTAAGATTCTTATGTAATTTTTTATAATTGGTTATTTCATATGATTTGAAATTAAAATTTAGTAATGGAAGCATTATATAATTTAATTTAAGTAATTTTTATTATGAATAAATTATGGTTTATTTTATTAAATTGAGCTCTAAGAAATTAATTTATTAGGGATGATTAAATTGATTTTTATAAATACTTTAAGTTTAGGTAATTAATGTTTATGTACAATTTTTATTATAATTAGTTGTTTTATATAAATTGAAATTAAAGTTTTGGTAATAGAAAAATAATGAAAAGTTATATAAATAATCTGAATAATTGATATTTTCGGGTTTAAAATTGTATTTTATAAAATGTGATTAATACATTTATTCTATAATTTGAATTAGAAATAATTATTTAAACTCATTGATATATTGATGAATAAAATTTTATGCATTTTAAAAGTAATCTTTACAGTATTAAATTTAAATTTTAAATTGTTATTTTATCTCAAATATTTTGTAAAACTATTATATTACTTATATATATTTTATCCTAACTTAAAATTCCTAAATTAAAACCTAATTCTAACCTAATTTCATAAAACCTAAATGCATACGTACATTCAGAAATAAAAGAAAGAAACAAAGGGTAGCTCGAGGGAAAAACGGGAATTAGAAAGTGAGGGAGATGCGAGGGAAAAAGGAGATAGCGCGGTGGGCGTCACTGCCACCGGCGCTGCCGTCGAATCACCACGGTGAAGAAGGAGAGAGAAGCAGAGCCGCGAAGAGAGAGATCGACGGAGACGTTCACGCCATTCGTCCTCATTGCTGCCATGCGTTGCCGTTGTCGCCGTTAGTTTCGCTACTTTCGAGCTTGAAGGAGAAAGGGAGAGTGATGCTGACAGAGAAATTGATGGAAGCCAATGAAGCGCGTGAGAGAAGGGAAGCCGATTCTGTCACCACCGCCGCACCTAGTCGCCGTCGTTGGAGGTGAACCGGTGTCGCGTCCTTGCTGCGAGAGCCACCAGCGCTACTACTATTACTCAAATTCCGCTTCTCTTCCATTAGGGTTTGCTATCTCAGCAGCCCCTTTGAAGCTACTGCCGGTTCTGTCAGGGGTTCCTGCCGTGAATGCCACCACCAGCATCACCATCCTTCTTGTCTTGGTCTCAATTCTTGTTTGGTTCAGCCGTGCTTTCTCTGCTTCTAGTCTGGTCTGATTGCTTGTCCGCTGAAGATAAGTACAGTTTATTTGAGTATGGTTACCGATATTGTTAATTGATAATCTGCTGATGTTAGCTGAAATATTATTGCCTATATTTTTAGTTGATTCTGTTGATGTTGTTGTGGTTGAAAATATTGGTGTGTAAAAGTATAAGTATAGTGGAACACTTTAGATGGTACTTGTCACGACAACTTGGTAGGAAATCACACCTTGATGAAGTTAGGATACACCATGAAAATCATTAAAACATGTGATAGATATATGTCTGCACCACCACCATATTGAGGCCACAGAGCTAACTAGTTTAGGTACTCCATCTGTTTGTGAATATGCCAAGTTGACCATTCTATGTTTTAATCTATCGTTTTTTCTGTTTTGATGTTTTGTCTACTGCAAATTCAGCTCTTTTTTGTTGATTCACATTCAATTCAATTCTTCTGTAACTGGCTCTTCTCTTTTCTTCTTTATTTGTAATTTTGATGTTAGGCATTTGGTTAAATGCGCTCGACTGTTCATTTCTCGTGAGCATGGCTTTCCTTGTCTGCTTCCTTATCCTCCCTTTAATCTTCGGTAAGTAATTTATTTCTCATTCTATATTGTGGATCATACAATTCAAATTGATCTTTTCAAACATCATAAAGGGACTATTTACGTTGCGTAAAATTGAACTTTTTTGGATTACTCTCCTATTTCAGTGCAAGGGAAACCATCCAAGGCCGTTGTTGATATTTTGGAAGTTCTTTTCAGGTTTGAATTTTCATTGTGACAAATATTGAGGTGTTCAAAGAAAAACTTGAAGAGCAACGAACACGGCAAGAGGAAGAATTAGCTCGACTGAAAACTCAATTGGAAGCTCAACAAGCCGTTGTGAACTCATTCATAACGCGCTTTGACAATGAAAGAAACTAGACAATTAAAGGTATCCCTAAAATTACTTATGGTTTTAATACATATTTATAGATGATTCATATATTATTGGGCAAAACACTACAATAAGCCAACATCAATCCAAATTTACCTATATGAGCCAAACTGAAAATCGATACAGCAATGAGCCAGATCATATTTTTATGTAATTCGAACCAGGGTAGTTCGAACTTCATCCTCAAATAATTCGAACCAGACCAGTTCGAATTTCGAAGAAAAAATTGAATGTAAATCGAACCAGACTGGTTCGAACTACCTATGCAAGTAATTCGAACCACTCCAGTTCGAATTAGGGGGAAATGTGTTCTTCATGTAATTCGAACCACCCTGGTTCGAATTACGCTTAAGCAAGGTTGGGAGTAATTCGAACCACCCTGGTTCGAATTACTAGGGAATTGGCTATATAAGAAGTTCGAATCAGGCTCATTCGAACCATTCTCACCTTCCCCTGCCCCACCAAATCTCAGAGAAAACGACCCAGATTCTGTCCGCGAAAGACCTGAACGCAATATTCTGCTCATGGAAGACGATCCGGCGCGGTTATATCGCTTGGACGGAGTCGCCCATATAGCTGGGGTCATCAACGAAGAGGTTAGTACGGAAATAACTTTGTTTTACCGGTACATGTGAGTTTTTGCTTTGGCATGCGAGTAAGATATTGGTTTAGTTGGTGGTTTATTTTCGGGGTGGTCTCGGCTACGGTGAACTCGGAGTTATCCCGGTCATACAAAGTCACCGTGAAGCACCTCGAATTCTTCAAGTTGGCCTCTATACACTTCACCAAGTACTGACTGAATTGCTGTCCGGTTCCCATCTGGGCCTCAGCCTCTCTACCCTTGCGAACAAAGAGTTCCGCAAGCCTTCCATATGTTGCCTTCACCAAAGAGCAAACAGGGAGGTTTATGACACCCTTTAGGATTGAGTTCACACACTCCGAGATATTCGTCGTCATGTGACCGAATCTCCATATAGGGTTTGGCTCATTGCAGAAACGAATTTCAGTTTGGCTTATTTAAGTAATTTTCAACTTCCCATGGTTTATTCTGGTTTTTTGCCCTATATTATTAGTATAGTTTAATTCTATATGGATAATGTCCTATTATTTGGTTTGATAAATTTAGTTGTGTATTGGTTGAGAAGTAAGTAATTAATTGGTTGTTTTTGATAGAACCGTAGACGGTGGAAATATCCAAGTTTTAAGGAAGGTTATGCCAAAATTTTTCTAAAAATTTTGGATAAAAGTTAATGGAAAAAATTATAATTGGTGTTATATCTTATTTCTAATTTTTTTTGTTTCGGTTTTTCTCATTTCCAGGAGTACTAAAATGGTGACAACATGCTACCTAAGGGATTCAAGAACATTTTGATTCATAGAGACACTAATATATGTTATACTTTTAACTTTTGGTTGAACTTGTGTAAGAAATATAACTTGTAGAATAAATCAATGTAGTCACTTATGTTATTTTATTTTAAAATAATTTTAGTTAAATAAAGCATGTTTGAATTATCTATATTTTTACATATTATATAAATATTGACTTGCTTAGTGAAGTAGTTAATATATCAGTTAATTAAAAAAATAATTTAGTAAATTATGCATGTAATTTGTATTAAAAAAAATTGTTGCAAAATAAATATTGTGCTTTTGTAACTAAAAAAAGTTACAAAATCAAATTATATTTTGTAACAAAATTTTATGATAAAAAAAAGTATTGTCACAAAAATATCTTGAAGATAAAAATTTGTTATCACTTTTATAACGAATTTCGGTTTTTGTATAAAAAAAATTTTGTTACAAAATATTACTTTGAATTGTAACCGTTCCATTTTTTATTACAAAATTTTTTTGTAACGGGACATACTGCAACAATCTTTTTTTGTTACAAATTTCTTTTGTTTTAAAATTTCAGTTTTTTGTAACAATTTTTTTATTACAAATATTATTTTTTCTTGTAATACGTAACTGAATGCGAAACAGTGACGACATTGGCTGCGACGACAAGTTTGAGTCCGAAACAGTGAACGCAACTGTGCAAGAGCTTAAAGGTGAAGGAATCAGTGATGAGAAAAGAGATAAGACTCGAAAAATAAGAGAGATATTGAACGAGCTTAGGGATGGGATGATCCGCTTTAGAGCAACTTGGGAGGTGGGGGTGTTTAGCGACGTCATTTTCATTTAAAAAAAAAAAAACATGACCTGGTCTAGGTCATATAAACCGTTTGGATTATCGATTTTTTTGAAAGTCGTTTGGATCGAATCAGTTTTTACAAAATCTTATGCTTGAACGGTCTAATTAGTAGCTCGGTCTGGTTAAGTGACCGAATTTTTAATCGAACCGGTCGAATCGAATCAAGTTTGATAACTATAGTATTCATAGCATAAACTCTAAATTTATATCTAACTTGTTTAGGAATATCTACAAGACCAATTAATACATTAAAATTAATAGGTAAATTATTATTGATCGAGTGGTTTTGAACATTATTTAATTATTACATATGTTAATCTTTTAAATTTTTAAAAAATCAAAGACAAATTAGTCTTTCAAAATTTTAAAATTAGAGAAATTGTTTTTCCCTTTCATTAACGACATCAAGTGATTTTTGACAGAAAAATTTAACGTGTTCAACGAAAACAATTGTCAAAAATTTAAGTAATAATTTTGGTTCTTCAGAAATAATTACGGCCAACAACACAAATATTTTTGGGACTAAGTTATCATTTTACTCTTAATTTTATTTATCGTTAACATTTTTAAAATTATTTTTATGGTAAATTTTCAGGAATCATTTTAATAGTTTATTCTATTTTATTATTAAATACTTTTAACCAAATCAACCAATCAATTAACGATAACATTGCAACAAAAGGCAAGTGGGAAAAAAGTATAGAGTTGAGTGAGTCTTTGACTTTGGTGCCGATCGAGAACTTTCTTATGTAGTTGCTTTAATTATTCTTATTCGTGATGTATGCAGTATATATCCGTAGTACGAGCCATTGGGTACAGAACATAGAACAATTTTGTTGACCATAGATTTTTGCGTCTATCATTAGTCCCCACATTCAAACACTAATTTATTAATGTTATTTACTTTTCCGGGTGAAGCTTATGAGTTCTTTAATTGGTTAAAAATTTGACTAATGTAATTTCCGAAAATATATATTTATTATGTGAAAGAGATTAAAATATCTATCAATTTTAATCAATCAAACACTGATATATATATTTAAACATTAATCTTCACTAATGGTGTATATAGTTTAGATGAATAGTATTTGCCACTAATAATTACCGGAATTTTCAAAAGGTATACTTTCTAGTACTTCAGAGTTGAGACTCGGTTCATTTGATTGGCAACTGCCCCAAAACAGTTTTTTTTTTCCCCCTCCATACATTAAAAAAAGAGAGGAAGAAGTTGTTTTTTAAAGCTCAAGCTACCAAGTTGATTAAACAAAAAAAAATAATTATTTTTTTTATTAACTACATGAATAATTAATTAAAAAAATGAATATAATTAGATAATTGTGTAAAATATTTTATACTATCAGTATATTAAAATTAAATTCTTAAATTTAATGTTAATCATTTCAGTTTTTTTTTTCTAAGGATGCATTTTTTTTATACATACAATATGTAGTTTAATTTTTAGCTTTCCAAAACAGATTTTCAAGATAATTGAATAAACTGACTTTGTGAATTTTTAGCACCAAAAAGCAAAGGCACCTTATGTAAGTTATATATTAACAAACTTTGGTTTATAATTTGCTAATTAATTTTGATGCCAAAATCAAATGTATTCCCAAATCATATATAGTGTACATCATGTTATATAAGATATTAAAATTCGTACCTAACTTTTTCCACCCAAACATCCTATTTTGGATGAAGAGATCTTGATCACATGTTCACAAGTGTTAGATATCATTATATAGCATCCACAAATATTTGATATTAATAATGTAGAAAAGATTTAGCGTGTCTTCCCACATATAGATATTATCAAAATACTATATTATATATCAATACTAATGTTAGCAGTTTTATTAAAATTTAATTAGTACTTAATTAATAAAATAAAAAAATAATTTTATATTATTAAATATAATTTTATATTATTTAAAATATTAATAATAATTAATTAATGACTACAAATAATAAAATTTATTAATTCCTTAGTATTCCTTTTATTTTATTATTATTATTTTTGTTCAGAAAACGTATAATTGTGCAACTAGTTAACTACGAAAGAATTGTATATGAATTATTAGTTATAACCTCCCCTCTCATATTCGCACTCCCTGGTTGTTCTTGGATTTTTTGTATAATGCGATTCTTTTATATTCTCAATCAATTATGTAATAGTAACAAACAAATATTGATCGCCAAAAAGCAATAGCTCAAATGATATAGTTTCTCCATACTCAATTAAGAGGTTACGAGTTCGAGTTTTCATATATTCGGTAAAAAAAAAAAAAAAAACAAACAAATATTGATCATATTACTCCCTTCGATTTTACATAAATAAAGTGTGTGTTGGACACGTATTTTTTTTTATTTGACACAAAAAATACGTGTTAGACACATGTCATTTTTCTATTCAATATGTAGGAGTATTAATGTGTACATAGAGACGTGTTACACAATTTTTTAGCACATCTATAATATTAAGAAAACCCCAAATAATAATATTATGCAAAAACACCACTTATTTTTTTATATAAAAAATAATTTCTACCTTTTTACGGT
>NC_029786.2:95745283-95746592 GCF_000816755.2 Arachis ipaensis | reverse complement strand
AATAAATTGTTTAAAAATACATATTGAAGAACATAAAAAATATTCAAAATAACTGATTTGTTTCATTTTATCTTATTTATCTTTAAATATTGTGTAATAAATTCTTTTAGCCATTTAAGAATAGTTATTACAAAAAATTAGTTAATTAACTACCATTTTGATCCTCGAAGTATTGGTTTGTTAGTAATTAATGGTCGATGTTATACAAATATTTATGAAAACTTGATAATTATCCACTTGAAAGATTGATTTTATTAATAAATACACTTTTTTATTTTTCGTTAAAATTGTATAAACAAAAATATCAAACATAAGAGTAAAAATCAATGACATCCTTAGTTTCAAATTCCCTATCCATATTAAAAAAAAAAAAACCATTTTGAGAATTTCACTCAATTTTATACCATATAAATTATTTTTAACCCAAGAGAGTCATACCTGCTATTTATGGAAGATAAATACCCAAAGTAGCAATATGTACGGTCCGGGGTTAAATCAATAATATTAGGTCATCTAAATATTACTATCACATCCATCACCACAAACTCACATTATCAACAAAAAAAAAGTGTAGTACTGTACAGCATAAATTTATTTTTTCAAAAAATAGATTAAGCATAAAAAAATAAGTAGAAAATAAATTGGAGCAGGTTAGTGCGTTTATGAGCCACAACATCCCTGACCTAAAATTCTGATCTATGTTTGTTGTGGAATTTTGACTCTCTCTCTCTCATAATCATGGCACCACCCACCACCAAAGTTTTTTTTCCCCCTCCAACTGTTCTTATCTGAGTCAGGCAGGTACTATGCAAGGCCACCTATAAGTAGAACTTTTTCTTTTTAATATTGTATCACTAGAGGTGAAATCCTTCGTCATGAACCAAATTGTGTGTTAAACACAACTATGGCCATTTACAAAACGTTAATGACGTTTTGTGTTTCTTCAATTAAAATAATATTTTTCTAACAAAACGTCAGTGACGTTTTCTGTTTTAATAATTAAAATAATATTTTTTATTACAAAACGTCAGTGAAGTTTTGTTCTTTGATGATTAAATTTTCGCAACCTTTTCTCTTTCTTTATTTAAAAATCTTTTATATAATAACATTTCTTACAATCAATAAGAAAATTCTGCTCTATATATATAATTTCTTTTAAATCTGTTTATCTCTCATCGGACCGCCCTTAGATTTGGACTGTAATTTCATACATGTTATCTAAATTTGTAAGTAGTATATAATTATTAATTTAATATGTCATAGATAATTATTTAAATTAATGATAATTAAATTTTGTAATAAAATTTGT
>NC_029786.2:95744748-95745228 GCF_000816755.2 Arachis ipaensis | reverse complement strand
ATATATATAATAGAATATAAGAAAGATAACAAGAAGAAGAAAAAGTTGTTTTAAAAATAAATAATTAATTAAAGCAAGAAAAGTAGAAAAAAGGTTAGTGTGAATTATGGGGCAAGGAATGGTCCTGGCCATCGTACTGGCCGCACTTGAATCTGTCCTTCCTCATATAGTCCTCCACCATATGTCATCTGCATCAGATAATGAAAGCCACTCACTAGCCCCTAAATTACCTTCTTACCCTCCCGCTTTTCCACTTATTATTTCCGTTCATACCTGTCCTTCTCCGTACGGCTGCTTTTATCTTCCATATCTGACCAAAACACCCTTCCTCTAGTTATTAACGTTCTATATATCGTACTGCCACTTTTTCTTTCTTTTGTTTTATCAAACAAAATATTATTTAAATATATATTCTTTGGTATATATTTATTATTTGTATGAGTTTAATTTAATTTTATTTTTAAATAGAAAGTAAACATT
>NC_029786.2:95734764-95744684 GCF_000816755.2 Arachis ipaensis | reverse complement strand
TGACACGATAATTAATTTTTGATATGTATATACTTTTTTAATAAATAAATCCAACCTATATTAATTGTTATAAAAAATTAAAACATATGAAAGTTAATTATTAGCAATTATCCTTGAAATGAATGTTACATAATAAACTAGGTTGTACCTAGCACCTGACTTGGGGGTTGGAGCAACACAAGTTGAAAAGGAATAGAAGGGAACAAGGGACTTTTTTGTCATTTGAAAGTGTAGATAGATAAGCCCGGCAGGTACACAACGCTCTATTTAGTCTTAAATATAAAAGATGACAAGTGATTGATAGGGGCATTTTAGTCCTTATAACAAAACACCTCACCCATCTTCCTCTCTCGTCTCCAATAAATCAATCATCAAGCAATAAATCTTCTGTTAAACCGTTATAACAAAAACAACTCACTCTTTTCCTCTTCCTCTTCCTCTTCTCTTTTCTTCTTTGGAGGACCAAAAGAGAAAAAAAAAAAAAAACAAATAATGAAGAAGCAGAAACTACTCCACCCAACTATGGACCACGGTAGAAACAACCCCTTCGATGCGTTATCGGAAGAACTCATCTTCATAATCCTCGATTTCCTCGAAAACCAACCATCTTCGCTCAAATCGTTCGCTCTTGTTTGCCGCTCTTTCCACTCACTTGAATCCCGCCACCGCCGCAACCTCCGACCACTGCGCTCCGACCACCACAACCTCACGCGCCTCCTCACGCGCTACCCGAACCTCTCCAACCTCGACCTAACCCTCTGCCCGCGCGTCACTGATCCGACGCTCAACTCGCTAGCCGGCGCGTGCGGCCACGCGCTCCGCCGACTTGATCTCTCCAGGTCGAGATTCTTCACCGCCGCGGGGCTGACGAGCGTGGTTGTCAACTGCCCGAACTTGGCGGAGCTGGATTTGTCGAACGCGACGGAACTGAGGGACGCGGCGGCGGCGGCGGTGGCGCGTGCGAAGAATTTAGAGAAGCTGTGGCTGGCTAGGTGTAAGCTCGTTACGGACATGGGGATCGGGTGTATAGCGGTGGGTTGCAGGAAGCTGAAGTTGATAAGCTTGAAATGGTGCGTTGGTGTTGGTGATTTGGGGGTTGAGTTGCTTGCGATCAAGTGCAAGGACCTTCAGAGTTTGGATCTCTCCTATTTGCCTGTGAGTTCTTGTTCTTGTTCTTGTCTCTAATTTGGTTCAATAGTTAGTATTATGATGTGTCGTCTTTATTTGTTTTTTGAAACAAAAATGGAAAATTGGTTGGTGATTGAAATTACGGGTTGGATTAATGACCTCCACATGTTTGATATTTTGATTTATTTATTTTTATGTATATTTGGAATTGGAATCCGTGAATTATTACTATTACTTGTTAATAATTGTTGATGGTGTTACCAAGTGTATTTGAAACTGAAGCAGCTCAAGTGAGGATAAGTTAGTGATGAAAAGCAAAAATAATGAATTGGTTTTCCAGTTAGTTTTTTATTGGTTTACTATGAGAAACAACAACATTAGATACCATCAATAGTATATAGCGTTTGAGCTGTTCTTTTGATATTAAATTTACTTATTACTGTTTGAATGTAGGGTCGGTTTTTCCTATTGAGTTATAGGTTTTTAGAAAGATCTGGTTGATGTTGTTTGTCTAATTTGTTTATTGTGTTGTGCAGATCACAGACAAATGCCTGCAATCAATATTTAAGTTGCAACATCTTGAAGATTTGGTCCTTGAAGGATGCTATGGCATTGATGATGACAGCCTTGCAGACGATGTCTTCAAACAAGGGTGCAGGACGCTAAAGGTATGTATTTTCTTTTAGATGGAACATTTGTTTGCATCAATTGGTGTACTATTGATTTTTCCTTCTCTTCAACTATGCACTTGTTTTCTTGATCTAACTTGCTACCTGCTGCCTTCTGCAGAAACTTGATATCAAAGGTTGTCAAAATATTAGTCATGTTGGTCTGGCCAAGTTAACAAGTATTTCTGGATGCATGGAGCAACTCATCCTGGCAGATGGCTCTCCTGTAATTGTTATATCTTGGTAAATTTTTTGTTTTCAGTACTTGGGCTCGATGGTTTCAATTGTTGCTAATTGTTGTTATTTGATTTTCCAGGTGACTGTTGCTCTTGCTGATGGTTTGAGTAAACTCTCCATGTTGCAATCAATTGTATTAGACGGCTGCCTGGTTACCTGTGCTGGATTAAGGGCCATTGGAAATTTGTGCATTTCACTTCGGGAACTAAGTCTAAGCAAATGCATGGGAGTGACGGATGAAGCTCTCTCATTTCTCGTGTCTAAACACAGAGATTTGAGGAAGCTTGATATCACGTGCTGCCGCAAGATAACTGACGTCTCCATTGCCAGCATTGCGAATTCTTGCACTAATCTCACATCTCTCAGAATGGAGTCGTGCACTCTAGTTTCACAAGAAGCATTTATCTTGATTGGACAGAAGTGCCATTCACTTCAGGAGCTTGACCTAACAGATAATGAAATTGACGATGAAGGTCTTAAGTCCATTTCTCGTTGTTCAAGACTCTCCGTCCTGAAAGTAGGAATTTGCTTGAACATAACGGACAGAGGACTCGCCTATGTCGGCATGTGCTGCTCAAATTTAAAGGAGCTGGATCTCTACAGGTTTGTGATTCAAATTTATAGGCTTTAGATTTAATGTATAATGTATGCATCCTTGGTGTTATATGACAATTTCAATTTTATGTTTTGCTTTTAATTTAAACATCATTCTTTTGCATCAAGTGAAATTGAATTAGGTTGAAAATATGCACTACATTGAAATCACATAAGATCTAGCAGAACTGGCTTCAATAAATTTTACGGGTTGCTCATTGGTTAAATAAATCTAGAATCAATTTTATCAATTGAACAGTTAACTGAAAGATCACCATGAGTTGTCACCAGGGATTTATTTTAATTTTTTCTTCTCCTTCTCAGGTCCACAGGAATAACAGATTTGGGCATTTCAGCAATTGCTCACGGTTGCCCTCGCCTTGAGACAATAAATGCAGCCTATTGTACTAGTATCAGTGATAGTGCATTGATCTCCTTGTCTAAATGTCCGAATTTGAAGACCCTTGAAATTCGTGGATGTGTTCTTGTTACATCGCTAGGTCTAACAGTTATTGCAATGAGTTGCAGACAACTACGCCGGGTAGACATCAAGAAGTGTTACAACATTGATGATAGCGGGATGATTCAGCTGGCTCATTTCTCCCAAAATCTAAGACAGGTATTTTCCTTGTTTCTCACTTCTCTATGACTCATAGAGATGCTGGAAAATCACACCTGAAGATTCTAACGTTATGTGCATTGCTGGTCTTGCAGATTAATTTGTCGTATAGTTCGGTTACAGATGTCGGGCTGCTGTCACTTGCTAGTATCAGTTCCCTACAAAGTTTTGTCCTGCTTCACCAGCAGGGCCTGGCTCCAGGAGGACTTGCTGCGGCCTTGTTGACATGCGGAGGGCTCACAAAAGTAAAGCTCCATAGTTCGACAAGATTTATGCTACCAGAGCAGCTTATAAAACACATAGAAGCACGAGGTTGTGTGTTTGAATGGAGAGACAAAGTATTTCAGGTATATATCCATGTCTGATCTCTGTCTTGAGACTTGGAGAAAATACTAATTTAGTTAAGCAAGAGTATTGATCACTGAGGTTTTTATCATATATCATGGACAGGCCGAATTGGATCCCAAGTGTTGGAAATTACAGGTAGAAGATATAATGCCACATGATTTTCACTGATGATTTGAAGTTTGCATATGGCGTTTGATATGTGAGTTTGCGAAGAATTTCACATTTTGCTCAGTCTTGGATGATTAGCAGAACTCAACCATTTCCTCCTCGTCCCTGGGCCTCCACCTCCACCACAGAGTGAAATGGATAAAAAAAGTGTGAATTTGTTTCGTCCATTGGAGGCTAGACGTCCAAGGAGGGAGGTTCAGATAGAAGCTTGAATTTTTTTTAGGTCGCAAGACTAGGGATGGAACTGGGCTACATGACGGTCTGAAAGTGAAAAGGGCTCTTGGTAGATTCACTAGATTGTTGAAGCAAAGGGACAATCCTCCCTTTTTTTTCCCCAGGCAGCAGGTTAATCAATGTGTAAAAAAACTGTTGTAAGTTGTAACTTCTTTCTTTTATTTTTGTAGTAGTAGTCCTATTGGAAATGTTTGCATGATTGCAGGGGCAATCCTTTTTTTCCCTTCAATTTTGGGTAATAATTAAATATTTTATGTCCTGTTAGTAGCAACATGAGAAATCAAATGTGTAAAAACATTGTAACTACTTTTCAACTTTCAAGTTTCAACCATTGTTTTGGGGGAAATATTGTGTGCTTATTCTTTCTTGTAAATTTAGTGAATGACTTCGGCAACATAACTTTCATGAACTTATATCTGGAATACTTTCATTCTAACAAATTTGTTTTACATTTATCTGGAGACATAAGAAAGAATTATCATAAAACAGACACAAAAATACAAAATCATAGAAAAGGGAGTGTCATTTTATGAAAAAGGACTATACTATACAAGAGCCAAATTGAGTGTTTTTAAACCGCCTTGTTTAATTGGGATAAACTATAATGAACAAATAAACAAACTAGCTTCCCATTCATTAGAATCTATCAAAATGATCCGGTAATACTTCAATACCTCCAAATTTAATTTCAATGCCATCCAGAAATCCCATATCATCATCACCATCACTGTCATTTTCATCATCATCATCATCATCATTATTTTCATCTTCTTTTTCGTCGTCTTCTACACCATCATCATAAAAAACATCATTATCCTCATCTAATAGTTCATCTTCGATTTCACGTTCTTTTGTTGATAATACCCAAGAAGGTTAGAATCTTCATCATGCAAAAAGACCCCACAACCAGGTCAATCCACGACTCTCATCCTAATCTCTCCTGACTTAAAAACGGGTTCCTACCCACTTTCTTTGGCGTGTTTCTTTTCTGTGTCGTTTGAACGACAGAGCTGCCGTTTATCGCAAAAGCAATAAAGCAAGGAGCTTTTCTAATCCGAACATAATTGTCTACATTCCGTTAAAGTAAAATGACGCTTCAACAAAATGAGTATAAAAAATCGAAGAGCACGGTGTTAAAACAACATGAAGTGAGGTTCTAGGTTCTTACCTATGAAATGGTGCAAACTTTTAAGTGGTTGATCAGGTACGTTGTTAAAGAAGAAAAATTTGTACGCAGGAAAATTAAAAGGAGCTAAAGAGAAGAATATTGCCATGGGTTCCAAACTTCCAATGCATGAAGCGAAGCATAGAGAAATACTAGATTAATAATATTATTGATGTTTTTGGTTTGTTGAGTTTATAAATGGTTTTCATAATATATATATTATGTTTTATTTCATTTAGTATTAGTTGTCTACTCATAGTGTATTTTAGTGTAAAGATATCAAATAGAATTATTAATTTAATTTAAAGAGAGAAAAAATTAAATTTATTATTACTCAAAAAATTTTACTATATATCAAATAATGTGTTTATTAATTTTTGTTTTATTGTGAAAATTATCTAAATCATAATACTAATAGTATATCATAGGATTATTATTATTATTAATGTATTAACCGTATTTTAATATTTATTATTTATATATTTAAAAATTATCTTTGAGAATTATTTATTTAATTTCATAATGAATGATATTTTTAAATTTGAATAATTTATTAATTAGTATTATATCATATATTCAATAATTTATTGAAAAAAATATTATTATAATGAATAAAAAAATAATTTGAAAAAGATTATTTAAAGAAGAAGGACAAATAAACTTCTAACCAATTTAATTTAGAGACAATTAGGTTTTGTCCATTTCTAAATTCTGACATGCGTTTTTTGTTCAGAGTTGATAGAAAAATACGAGTTAAACACTAAAGTAGTCCCTGAGATTTACAAAATGCACCGATTTGGTCTCTGACTTTCGAATTGCACTATTTATGTCCTCGACTTTGGAAAAAATGCACCTAGCTAGTCCTTTCCCCCATTTCCGTCGAAACTCCTTCCCAGCGGCAGTGATGTGGCAATGTTTTTGCCATGTTGGACTATGGAAAACGGCGTCGCATTAGGATTTGGCGCTAAAAAATGAAAACGACGCCGCTTCAAGAAGGAAGAATTACCGAAAGTTAAAACCTCCATATTCAAAGAGATTACTTTGCCACTTCATTTTCTTCATCTCGTTCGAACCGAAAGCTTCATACCCCGTGGTTCGCTAGTCCTGCTGAGGTTTTATGTGGTGACGCAAATTGGATAAGGTCGAAACCTGCTAATCGGTCGTTCAAAATTGGAGAAGGAAGGAGCAAAACTTCTTCGTAAAGCCCCCTGACACGGTAGGCATGCAGTGAATAAAATATTTTTTTTATTTATTTTTTATAGTGTTAAGGTATCCATTGTTGTGAGTTTGAGTTGGAAATTTTGTGTTGATTGATGAAAAATCATTGAATCCTATATTATTAGGTAGGGTTTCTTGCACTGGGTGGTGTGGGTTTGGATTTTGTGAATGCTCTGTTTTCACACAGAAAATGAGGGTGTTTCTAAATGGTAATGTGATGAAGTATCTGTTTTTAAACAATATTAGAATATTTTCTACTGTGGTTTCTTGATTGTATTATCAGTAGCATACATTAGATAAATTGTTATACCTGTTTTTCAGTGTAGATAGAAAAATTGCTGGATATCATGTTTCACCATGGTGGGACGTTTAAGAAGAATGATGATAGAAAATTGGTTTACTCACCTAACAACTGAAGTTGCTTAGGAGATTTAGATGAAGATACACTTGATGTTTTTTTCGTGAGAAACTATTTCAAGGAGCTGGGGTATGACAAGGTAGTTGAGTGCTGGTGGCTGGTTCTCGGCAGGAGCTTGGAGGTGGGACTGAGAGCTCTGACCAGTGATGATGAACTAAGGGAGATGTGCTTCCATGCAGAGAGAAATGATGGAGTAGTTGATGTTTACTTTGAACATGGAGTTTCCACACCTGAACTGATGGAAGGGAAAGGGGCTGTGATGTTACTTGATTATGAAGCACAAGAGGTTTGCCATGGTGACTTACAGACTAACAAGAAAACACCTATGAATAGCTCAAATCAAACCCCAGATGACAAATCAACTACAAACCCAATTCCAAATCAATCAACTGCAAACCCAATTCCTTCTACTGCAATTCTAACTCCAGCATGGCAAAAAATTGTCAAATCACTGCCGCCGGGAAGGAGTTTCGACGGAAAAAGAGGAAGGGACTAACTAGATGCATTTTTTTCCAAAGTCGAGGACATAAATAGTGTAATTGGAAAGTCAGGAATCAAATCGGTGCATTTTGTGAATCTCATGGACTACTTTGGTGTTTAACTCGAAAAATACTCATAAGGATCGCATTGTGTCATAAAAATAGAGGACAGAGACTAAAGTGTATCGTTTTTATCTTAAAGAATGTGTTGTCACTTTGAAAAATAGAGAGGACCGAGATGGTAGTTCATATAGTCAAACGAGGTGGCATTTTCGTGGTCATAAGTTAAACAAACTTTTTTTGTCAGTAACGGGCCGAAGTCCAAACAGGCCCAACAATTTTACTCTTCTTTCTTTTTTTTTCTTCTTTTCTTCTTCACATCGTTATAATCCTGTCCTTCTTCTTCATTCCCTCAACTGCATAACTTGAACCAGTGTTTCTCTCTACTTCGCTTCATGCATTGGAAGCCATGGCAATATTTTTCTCTGTAGATCCTTATTTTCCTACATCCAAATTTTTCTTCTTTAACAACGCACTTCATCAACCACTTAAGAGTTTATCGCACTGTGCTCTTCGATTTTTTATACTTATTTAGCTAAAGCGTCATTTTACATTAATGGAGTGTAGATAATTGTGTTCGGACTAGAAAAGTTCCTTACTTGATTGCTCTTGCAATAAACGACAACTACGCCATTCAAACGACACAAAAAAGAAACACGCCAAGGAAAGAGGGTAGGAACCCATTTTTGAGTGAGTGGAGAGACGAGGATGAGAGTCGTGGACCAATTTGCCCTGGTTGTGGGGTCTTCATGCAAGATTAAGACTATTCTTTCTAATTTGTTCTTGCAACTTTGATAAGTTGTGGTTGTCTACTTTGAAAATTTGTGACTCTATTTGAAAATTTTTGTTTGAAATTTGTTGAGTGTTGTTTTAATTATCTAATTTTTTAATGTTCACTGTTTTAATAATTTAATTTGAGTTTGTGGTATGATGTTCTAATTTATGTTGTTTTAAATTTATTGTTCTAATTTATGTCTTAATTTTGTTAGGCAAGGATGGCTTAATTTTATGTTGTCTTGTTTTTTGAATAAAAGCTAAATCCTTTCGTTGATTTTTATTTTATCATGGTAGTATAAGATGCATAAAAATATATACAAGTTCTTTTCACTGCATAATACTGGTTCTTTTCACTGTAAAAAGCGAAAAATCGAACCAAATTACAATTGGTTTGGTTTGGATGGCTCTCTTCTGGTATCTGCGTTATGCTCTGTTGTTGTGTGATTTGTTGTTTGCATCTACTGCATGGCTGGTTTTATTTTTGTTAAGAGGTTTTTGTAGTGTTGGGATAGGTGAGTTAGGGAAGGGGTACCATTCCAGGATAGGCCTTTTTGGGTGATTTTGTGAGGTAGGTGTAGTTTCTAGTCGTATATGGTTATGATTGAGTTGAAAAGGTATAGTTTCTGAGAATTTTTCGGGCTCCCGGCCTCATAGACTAACGGAGTGGTACTCCGTCAGGGGAAAAAGAGGGTCAGGCTTCCCCTGCCCAGGATACCGAGACGTCGGGAAAGCAGGGCTTAGGGGGTCCGGCTTCCCCTGCCCATGAGGAAGGACCTGCTGACGGGAAGGCGACCCTCTCCCCTCATCCGGATAGCGACGTGGAGCTTATCCACACCCCTAAGAAACGAAAGATGTCTTCCAGCCCGGAGGGGGTCCTAACCGTAATGGAGAGGAATTTTGATGCTTCCAAGTTCATTGACTCCCAGCTGATACCTGGGACAGAAGAGCATTTTCATGCAACCGAGCTGTCCGGGCAGGCGAGGTGGATGTATCGCACCTTGCTTCGCGGGGCCGTGATAGCTCGGAAGGCCGAGTTTGAGCTATCTGGTATGGAGGCGCTTCGGAGGAAGCTTGAGTCTTCTGTTAAGGCGAATAATGACTTTAAGGCTCAAGTTGAGCTCCTCCAGGGTCAGCTGTCCGAGATGGGGGGAAAGCTTAATGCTGCTGAGGAGAAGTCGTCGTTTGTTGCGGAGAGGCTAAAGGCGTCCGATGAGACCGTGGCTCGGCTTCTTGAGCGTGAGATGACATTGGAAGGTCAACTGAACGCCGCTTAGGGTCGAGTTGTCGCTTTGGAAAAGGAGCGGGAGCAGGCCATCTCGGAGGCGAAAGCCGCTAAGGCAGAGGCCGTTGATATTAGGAAGAAGCTTAAGGTGGCCAAGGAGCAAGGGAAGAATGCCATCTTGATGACCGAAGATGCCCTGAAGGCCCAGCTGAAGATTGCTGCTCCTGATTTCGAGACGTCGTCAATTGGTGTTTTCAAGACTATCCAGGACGGGAAAATTGTCGATATGCCGAGGAAGTGAAGTCTCGTAACTTAGGATATTTTGTAATGCATTTGTTGAACAACTTGTTGATACTTTGTCGTTTTGTTTGCCTTGAACAATTTTACTTGTCCGTTCCGTATTTTGACGCTTTATCTATCGTCGTTTGATTGCTACAATTTTTGCTTGTTTCATTATTTTGTCGTGTTGTCGTTTTCGTGTTACCGTTTATTCTGGGCGGGCTTATATCTTGTGCCCGTCTTGCCGTTTTCGCATTTGGTAGCAGTTCGGACCGATTCGGTCGCGTAGTCGTCGAACTGGTTGAG
>NC_029786.2:95723341-95734696 GCF_000816755.2 Arachis ipaensis | reverse complement strand
CGAAAGGGGGTTTCCCCCGTGGCGCTTTGCTCGGTTGTCCGGTAGGACCATAAGACGGAGGGGAGTTCGTCGGCCCAGTTTTCCTTCTTACTGTCTAGGCGCTTCTTTAGACCAAGAAGGATGACTTTGTTTGCGGCCTCTACCTGCCCGTTTGTTTGGGGGTGTTCTACTGAGGAGAACTTTTGCTTTATCCCCAGGCCGGAGAGAAATTCCATGAACTTCTTGTCAGTGAAATCGGAATCTCTCAATCCCAGGGCATCGAAAACGTTTCGGAACATGATGTTTGAGTCTGCCCCCGTGTCTACCAGGATTCGTTTGACGAGGCCAGTTCCGACCCTAGCCGTGATGACCATGGGCGGACTTTCCGGGACTTCGTCAAACCATTGGTCCTCCGGGCCGAAAGAGATAGGTGGGAGACCCTTAAGACTTCTAACAGGTGGGGTGGAGACCGCTAAGACCTTGGCATCTTTCTTCTGCGCCGATTTCGACCTCGGGGCGGTATTCCTGGCCGTCACCACGTTTACCACTGTGAGACCGTGATCGTCACCCTCTGGCTCCTGTCGTCGTCTTGTTGGTCGGGGTCTATCCTCGTTGTCGTTGTCCCGGTTGCGTCTCCTTGGTTCCCTTATAAGGTGGGAGAAGTCGGCGAGTTTGCCGTCCCTGATAGCTTGCTCGAGGGCATTCTGGTAGTCGGACCTCGAGTACAGAGCGGTGGAAAGGGGTCGCTCCTATTATGACGGGTCCTCGGGCATTTCTTCTCGACTCATTGTTCTCGCGGTGGGCTTCCTCGTCGCCTCTGTTGGACGCGCGCCGCCTTTCGTGTCGGGCGTAGATAATGGGGTCGCGACTTCTTCTTCTGGGGCGTACCCGTTCCTCAGTGCTCTCCGACTCGTGTTGGGGGCTCGGCGTGCGCCTCGAGCGGCTCCTTGAGCGGGAACGGGTGGGGCTCCGCTCTGGGGAGCGTTGGTCGCGCTCTCTTTCTGCTAGCCTACGCTCTAAGTCCTGCATTCTGTGGCGTAGTTCCTGCATTATCCTGGCATGGTTATCACCCGTCCCCCCGAAGGGGCGTCTTTCGTGAGTCTGCGTTGCATCCCTCGGGGGCGACCGTTGCTGTCGCCGGGATTCCATCGCGACGGCGCCTCCCCCGAGCGCGGGAGGCGCTACCTCGGAACCTGTCCCAGTCTGGACCAGCACGAAGTCCATGGACGAGTCCGAGTCCCCACAGACGGCGCCAATGTTCGGTAGGCCGGGTACCGGACGGTTCGGGTTAAGACCCTGAGGTCAACGTTTCGGATGGTGGAGGGGCTCGTCTGGTCGTGGTTTCCTGGTCCCGAGTGGGCGAGATCCCGAGCACTTTGTACGGAGAGGGGGGTGCCACCTGCAAAGACACTCCGACGCTTTTGTCAGAATATGTGCAGGCGGAAAGGAGGTGGTGTAAGAATGTGACGTACCTTGGGGGGAGAGCCAACCTCCCCCTTATATACATGTCAGTAGTGGGCCCTTCCAGTGGGCAGGCCCATACCCTCAAAGGTGTTGTCCCACGGCTGTGTGCGAGCCGTACGGGACGCGTGTCCGGGTCGGGTGGAGGACGCACCACTGGGCCGGCGAGAACTCGGGTCGGGTTGACCCGCGCGAGTTTTGGGCCAGGCCGTAACAGATGGTTTCATAAAAAAAGAAACCAAATCGCAAACTAAACACCCCTTACATACAAACTTCATACATACTACAAAATCAATAAATGTAACACTTAAACAAGGGTTACATTTATCTCTACTTTCTATCTATAAATTGGAAGGGCACCCCTACATACAAACTACATACATACTACAAAATCAATTAACATAACATTTAAACAAGAAGGGTTACATTTATCTCTACTTTCTCTATTTATAAATTGGAAGTTGGTTCTCACACCAACTAGCAAAGAGAAGACCGGCACAAAAAACTTCTAGCTAAAAACATGTTATTGTCTCTGCAACATGTCAAATTCAGTTACATCTTCTATTTTCACCTGAAAGTACTCTTGCAATGATATTAAAAATTTCTGCTCAAGGTGATAGTTCGAAACCTGCCCCCACAAAATCTGTATCTTGATCATCAAGTTTTTGTCTTTTTTTGAGCTTCAAGTTTGGTTTGGTTGCCAATAGCATCAGAGATGGCTCTTGTTAACCAAAACCAGGTTTCTCGAGGGACCGGGCCTGGTCAAGGACCAATGGCTCTCTTAAGGTTACTTCAACACCATCAAAGGTCCACAGTTTCATGGTTGCTTCCCCTTTGAGGCACAGAGAATACCAACCTAAGCCAGCTATCGCTATGTCAATACTGTTGACCTCCCAACTAGTTCCAGATACCTTAATTTCCATTTCTTGCCATGTGCCTAAGTCAGCAGCGCGTTTATTGCCAATGGGAGGCTGAAATAAGATGCAAATAGAAATGATGTTAGAGCAAAATTAGATATCATGTATTTTAGGGGAAGAGAGAATAGATTATATTTAGTAATACCTCAAATCAGTCTCCAAGTAATTTCTAGACGAACACTTTAGCTCCTAACAAATTTTAGTTACCATATCAGATCTCAACCTTTTGTTTTGTTAGACAACTTACTCACCTGTCCGATTTTGTATAAATCCCTATCATTATTTAATAAGATATAAAAATTCTTTGAACATTGATTTAGGATATTACCCTTGTTTTTGTTACATGTTTGGACAAAAATGTATTTAAATGCAAATTATATCTACATACATTGATATAAAGAAGGAAACAACGTAATGGATATACTATGCACATGAAATGCTGTTTTATTTCCAAAAGAATTTGATATATAGAATTAGGTATGTTTCCATAGATTATTTGCTTCGTAACTCTAAATTTTTAAATTCTCAAGTGAGACTTTTCTTCATCTTCAACACACTCTTTTCCAACTAATTGATTATTATTTCGATCTATCAAGTCCCATTATCAAATCCGATTCCACACTACAACAAATATGGTAGCTTTTCATCCCGTTTCTAACCAAAGGGTTGTTTCTGGATTATAAAGTACATTTCTTTGACAAATAAAGTCAAAATGTCTCTCTACCTTTCCTTTTTATAATCTAACAAAATCAACTGAAAAGTAACATAAAAGAGCAATTAATCAAATGAAAAACATATTTGAAGCTCAGGTAAAATGCAAATTTAAACCTTAATACTAAAATGATTTATATAGTCATGTTTAGATTTGTGGAAAAAAAAAAGAAAATGCTTACCTGCAACCTGACACCAACATGATTACCCCAAACCTCTTCAGCATTTTCTACTTTTCCCATGTGAAGAGAAACATTTTGGTGATGCCCAAACTGTTACATATATTGTTTCAATAGAGGCTTTAATAAAGTCAATTCTTGTCAAGCCACCAATGTGCACTGCCTGCCCTACCTGTAAGTTAAAACCAGTATGTAAAGTTCCAAACCACATCTTTATTTCTGAAATTTACATACCGACACCAAAGAAATTGCTATCTCGATTTATTAACTGGAGTTTCCATTTATTAGGGGAAATAAAGAAAACAAAACTATTGTCCATTTCTGATAGCCCTTAATGGATAAACAATGTGCATAAAGGATACATATAATCTACATAATAAAAAAGGCTTAATGACAACTTAGAGAGAAGCAATAGCAGTAAGCCATTAAATAACTTGCCTTGATTCTATATGATCGAGGCCGAAGTTCCTTTCGTATCTCAACCATCTTTTGCTCTTCCCTGTTCAATCTCATCGACATTAAATAGGGATGCAGGAGCCCTGGAGTGTCAAACATCTTAGTCTTAGCTGACAAAAAATTGTATTCAAGTTCTATGTTTTGGATTCTTGACGAACCCTAAACTTATTCCTATGATTATCAAACTACATAGTCACAATGAAAAAGCTTTAATTCATGGATGATTTGGAAGTTCTAAATTGCAATTGCCTAGATCTTGTTTTTCATACTTGTTTAACTTTGAACAGGGAGAACCACAAAGGAAGCAGGACACATTTACAATCCTTGAATCTGGCATGCTAGTTGATTTTCATCGCCGATGACAAATACAACAAATTTTTAAGATCCGTATGTCCGCAAATTTTTAAGATCCGTATCGCCGATAGCCCCAAAAAGAGGACAAATATCCATTGAAGAAGGATGAAAATTGCAAAGAGGAGGTGAAGAAATCAGAAATCCGCGGAAGAATAGCGAAAAAAATTTGGACCATTTCTCGATTTGTGCGTGTCATCCTTGCGCAGGGGCCATGCTAGTCTTCTCTGTATCGTTCCAATTTTATCAGATGTCCCCGAAGGGACAAGCCTTTGGTTGCACCTCTCGTATATAACACACGTGTTTCTTAAATCTTCAGCCGATGTGAGACTTCTTTGCCATTGAAACCAGATGAAGAATAGTGGAATACCAACAAGTTCTCACTTCTCAGTTCTCACCCTCGCTTGATGGAAAATGAAGGAGAAGAAACATTTTTTTTTATTGTTTTCTTTGGCGGTGTGGCTAAATGGTCATTAACGAGGAACTTCTGGCTTCAACGTGCATAGATCATAGGCCTTTTAGCCTTTTCAGACTCTTCTCTTGTCTAGGCCTGCCATGACTTGACTTGACATATCACTATTCACACCTCATGGATTATTCATTACTATTTACTAGTAATATTTACTTATGCTTCTTTTATTCTTCCTGCTCTCAATTTGTATGAATAAACAAGATAAATAAGTAACAATAGTGATTAATCACTTTGCAATGTTTACGCGACTAGTCATGACATGACATGCTCTTTATGGAAGTCTCTTCATTTGCAGGAGTGACAACACAAATTCTCACCCCTTGATTAAAGGACCAAATACCACAATCACTAGTTTTACTGTTACATTAACCTGACTATAGTAAGTTGAAAATAACATTCATAGTGTCATTAGACTCTCTACATTCTAGTTACGAAAAAAAAAAAAGACTCATTACATTCTACTTTCACTTGGTTTATTATTTGTTTCACTTCCCAAGTAGAGTGAAATTGCATGGTAGGGTTGTTGGTATGCACATTGCTTGGACCGCCACAAGCCCACAACCAAAAGCCCAAGAAGAATTAAGAAAAAAAGGTCCAATCGGAGTCGAACCCAGGTCGCTGGATTGAAAGTCCAGAGTGCTAACCACTACATGGAACCAAGTTTGACCTGCTCGTTTACTTTTTGGGTTCTTTTTCAAAACTTTACCAGGAACTTTCATGAATTTTATGCTGCTAATAATTGGATATCCACATTTGTTTAAAAAATTTTGAAGTTATTTATTGGAAAGACTTCATAAACAACACTCAAATCCGACTAGAGAAATTTTAGTGACATACATGTAAAGAAGAAAAGCGAAATTAGGTTTTGCTCTGTCTCATTATTCGAAATATCAGTATTTTTTTGTCTGAAATATTTACTATCAAAGTTTTATCAATGTTTAATATGAAGAAAATAATTATTGTGTATTTTAATCATAATTTTAGTTTTAATGACATTTAAAAATGATTAATCACGTATAGTACAATCCTTTTATTGACTTGTATAATACTATTTATTATTAAAATTTTCTTGTTCTTATGTATGTGTGGTTTCGTTTTGCATTTGTCCATAAGCTTCTCAAAATCTATAAGGCACCCGAATACACGTAAATCATCCACGGACAGACCCAACTGGTATGCTACACCGTGCAGCGTGATAGTACACTTTTCAAAAAAAGCATATGAAAGGTATGCATCTCAGAACGCTACCTATTAATGAAAACGCTGACTAAAGACTCGTCCAACCAGAATCACTTGGCGTTGAGTTTCGCCAGGTGGTACAAATCAGCCCTCTCTAAATAGGGTACGATCCTGTCATGCAGAGGCATGTTCTGTTGCCTCCGGACACTATAAATACACCCAATCGGCTGGAGCATGTGACAGAAGAAACCAAACATATAAAAAATTCAACACTAATTTAAAGTAATCTAACACAAAAAATACAATATTAAAATTTAAACAGGTAACATACAGTTCCTATTTTCTAATCACAAAATTCAATGAAAGGCATAAACGATTCAAGACATTAATCTAAATTTAAATACCTAAATCACAATCATTGGAAAAATATTATATGAAATACATTAACTAAAAATAACCAAACTAACATCTTCGTTTATGCTGCCAGCAACGTGAGCAATGCCGTTGAACCTCTAAAGACTGGGTGCCTCTGCCATCTCAACTCAACTAACCTACACTTTTCTCTCTTTTTCTCTCTCTAGAAAATCTCTCCTTCTCTCTCTAAAAAACCTTACAACCACCACAAATGTAATCCGCGAAACCCCTAAACCGTATTTATACTAACGCATAAACCGTTAGACTTCTGTCGCGGTTTATGCAGTCTCGTCATTCACACATAAACCGAGACACCCCTGTCACAGATCATGCTTATTTTTCCTAGAACGTAATTTGCGACACCCCTTAGTGGATTACGTGTATTCGTAAACTGCGGGATCCCTCTCGCGTTTACATAGATTATGAAAAAATGCATTTTGGTATCTATTTTACATTTTGTATAATCTAGTAATATTGGATGCCAGTTTATTTATTATGGTAAATTGCCTTAATTTACATCCTCAAAAAACGCAGTCGTTTCCATGAAACGAAACCTTTCATATGTTTTTGTTTTTAATTTAGAATTTATGTTGATCTTAAAATACATAATTGTATTGTTCCAAAAAATAAAATACACAATTGTAAAATTTTTTACTGTACAAAACTTGACTAGAATTACAATCCAACCGAATATACTTAGAAATTTAAGTGAGATATATCTCTTAGATTTCTTATAATTGTTTTGGCCATTTGTATTTGCTTGAATATCGAATTCAGTTAGGTAATTAACACTCAACGTTTCAACTACTAGCCAATTTATTATTAATTAGTAATTATTTAAATTTTATCTTTTAAAAAACACAACATCAATTATTATTAATTATAGTTGTTTAAAGTTGGTTGGTTAAAAATTATTTATCTATACATTTTCTAGAAAGAGAGAGAAAGCCCCTTTGTGAAACAGGAATTATCAATTGAAAAGTTGATATGATTAAAATTAATTATATAATTAACGCTTACCAAAAGGGCTTTGAAGCATGGATGCACTCATTTAGATCATTAAAACATAGGCTTTTTATGTTCATACATGGTCCTTAAGTAGTGTGATAAAATAAACTAGCTTTATAACACAAGGAAGTACAATTGAATATAATCAAAGTATAGAAGCTTATTGTTATCATTAAAAACAGCATAAATACAACTCAATACAGGTGTGCAGAACCAAATTGCACGATGAAAAAAAAAAGTTGGGAGAAACTTGGATGGAAAAATCATTGACATTATGTACAAGGGAAATCACAACCATCCCAAGTCTTATAAGCCTGTCGGAAGTGCAAATTTTTCATTAGTTAATGAACTTTATGCATCATCATACACCAACTCGGGGAATTTGAATCAACAATCTGTTTGAGGAGGTGTTGAAAATCAACTTGGAGCACACACCAGCAAAAGATTGTAAGCTCAATAGTATATATTCACTCTAGTGCCCCATTTGCATTGTTAAAATTAAATTAAATTGTGATTATTAAAATAGTTTGTCTTGATTTCAAGTCTTCTAAAAAAGAAAAAGAAAATGATTTCGAATTTTACAAAAGACAAATACAGAATGTGGTGTATAGGATCATATAACTTGTACAGCTATTTGTTTAATCCGAGTGGGGGCAAAGCTATAAAGGAACCCAGAGTTGTAGTTCAAACTACAACTGAAATTGACGTTCTTGAAATATGGCCAGAAAGTTGTCAAGGGAAACCCAAACACAAGGTAAATTACTTGCAATCAATCGTATTAGACCTGTGCTGGATTAAGGGCCATTCGAGAACTATACTATACAAGAGCCAAAATGAGTGTTTTTGAACCGCCTTGTTTTTAATTGGGATAAACTACAATGAACAAACTATGCCACAAAGGGTACTAGTAGTTCAATAATTACGTTTATCCTCTATTTGTTCTTCACACAAAGTTTTGCTCTTTCCAAGTCGCTTTCAGCCATTTGAAACAAATGACAGATCAGTTTTAATAACACATCATTTTGGAAGACCTAAGAGGCAACATAACTTACCCAAATACAAGACCAATTATTCATTTCCCTAAACAGATACACACCTACACTCGGCAATGGCTAATCTCATGTGTTGTTCACTTCATGAAGCAACAATGCTGTTCGGTGTTATCCCCATCATTATACAGAACATATCTTCTCTGAGCCCAAGTTATTTCAGACTAGAGGACTAAACACGTCGTTCAATTTTAAGATTTTCTGAATTTCGTAAACGTAAAATTAGTCTCACATCGGCAGGGTTCAAAAAACAAAAGCATTTTTTATAACTAAACACAAAGAACAAAGTACACGACCTTACTCGAACAGGATCTGTTCTATAGGTTTGTACATCTGTATCCTTGAGTTCTAAGGAGACAGGAACCAAAGTTTGGTGGATGAACTAGGACCGTGCGATCGGAGCGTGATTAACCGTTTCGTGGTGCATGCCATTTGAACGGTGGAGGATCGTTCTCGCTGCATCCTTGTGGTCGAGATGGTTGCACGGTGTTCTGACAAACTCAAATCTTTTTAACTTGGCCATTTAATTAGTTATTTTCTCTAAATATGGAACACCCAACCCAGATAAAAATATAAGGCACAAAAAGTGTCGTTCAATATTCCCCACCTGAAAATAAAGGAAATTTTTTGGTTTGCAACAACTTTCTTTTTGGACAACAAAACACAGACCCAGGTAAGAAAAGAAATTACAAATTAAAATTGAAGGCAGAAACAAGCAATGGAGACGTTACTTTTTTGGTACCACAATCACAGAAACAAGAAAGTTTAGCCTCAGAAGGTCAAAATCCACTGAAGAAGAATGCAAAGAAGAGGAGGACTGAAAAGTGTCGTTCAATATTTCTTACCTGAAAATAAAGGAATTTTTTTTTGGCTTGCACCAACTTTCTTATTTGACAACAAAATACAGACCCATGAAAGAAAAACAATTACAAAATAAAATTGAAGCCAGAAACAAGCAATGGAGACGTTACTTTTTGGTACGACAATCACAGAAAGAAGGAAGTCTAGCCCCAAAAAGAGGACAAATATCCATTGAAGAAGAATGAAAATTACAAAGAGGAGGAGAAATCAGAAATCCATTGAAGAATAGCGAAAAAAATTTGGACCATTTCTCGATTTGTGCGTGTCATCCTTGCGCAGGGGCCATGCTAATCTTCTCTGTATCGTTCCAATTTTATCGGATGTCCCCGAAGGGACGAGCCTTTCAATGCACCTCTCGTATATAAGACACTTGTTTTTTAAAACTTCAACCGATGTGAGACTTCTTTGCCATTGAAACCAGATGAAGAATAGTGGAATACCAACAAGTTCTCACTTCTCAGTTCTCACCCTCGCTTGATGGAAAATGAAGGAGAAGAAACATTTTTTTTTTTGTTTTCATTGGCGGTGTGGCTAAATGGTCATTAACGAGGAGCTTCTGGCTTCAACGTGCATAGATCATAGGCCTTTTAGCCTTTTCGGACTCTTCTCTTGTCTAGGCCTGCCATGACTTGACACATCACTATTCACACCTCATGGATTATTCATTACTATTTACTAGTAGGATTTACTTATGCTTCTTTTATTCTTACTGCTCTCAATTTGTATGAATAAACAAGATAAATAAGTAACAATAGTGATTAATCACTTTGCAATGTTTACGCGACTAATCATGACATGACATGCTCTTTATGGAAGTCTCTTCATTTTACAGGAGTGACAACACAAATTCTCACCACTTGATTGACCTAATATCACAATCACTATAGTAAGTTGAAAATAACATTGGTAGTGTCATAAGAGTTAAGACTCACTACATTCTAGTTACCAAAACAAAAAGGACTCATTACATTCTACTTTCACTTGGTTTATTATTTGTTTCACTTCCCAAGTAGAGTGAAATTGCATGGTAGGGTTGTTGGTATGCACATCGCTTGGACCGCCACAAGCCCACACCCAAAAAGATAAAAACAAAAACTTGGTTTGGATTTGCCCCCGCTTAATAACCCAAAAAAAATAAGTTTGAATTTAATCAATTTAAATTGATTTAGTGATTAATTTACTAATTCATTTAAAAAAAAAATATTCCACTTTATATATATATAGTAATTTATTGATCAACAATATATTAATTCATAGTTTGTCTTGCTGAAAGATACATAAAAAAAAATTAATTTGAATTTTCAGATGTACAAAACTAGAAGCCCAAATTTAACCTGCTCGTTTCCTGATATCGAAAAGACTTTATAATTTAGTCTGAAATATTTACTATCAAAATTTTATCAATGTTTAATATGAAGAAAATAATTATTGTGTATTTTAATCATAATTTTAGTTTTAATGACATTTAAAAATGATTAATTACGTATAGTACAATCCTTTTATTGACTTATATAATAATACTATATATTATTAAGTGTGGAATTAAGAGATATCGTAAGCATATATATATGCTGTTTTATTTTTTATTCTGAGACGTCCTCTAATTTAGTGCATGGGGCACTTGTTTACAACTAGAGAGAGTAGTACACATTCAACTCATTTTCGACTTCTATATATAGAGACACCGAATCAAAATGGTAGCCACGTAATGACTTAATGAGACACGTGGCTACATATAGAACCTCGTTCAACATTACATGTCCTATGCTCTATGCTCTATGCTCTATGCACTCCTTCAACTATTAAATTAAATTAAATTAAATTAAATAAGACAAATATATCATATCGTACTAGCTTTATGTTTAAGTCAAGTCAAACCCACAACCCTTGACCTATCTTCCTTTTTTCCCTTGTTTTTTATTTCCATGGTCAATATTCAAGAAAATGAATCTTCAACTTCTCAGAAGCAACTTCCTAACACATGCATGCATGCTCTTACTTCAATTCACATATATATATGCTCACAAAATATGCATCACTTTCTCAAAAAAGAAAGGAACATGTCTTTCACTACTTTCAGTGGCTTACTTTCAAGAAGGTACAACAACATCAGCATGGTTGATAATTGTTGGGAAACTTCTATACCTAGAACTGGTAGTGATGATAATCATGGTGAATTTTTTTCATCAATAATTTACCCTTCTTACTCTGATTTCCCACCTGGTTTCAATCCCAATGAGTTCTTGGATGCATTTCTTTCTGAATCAAATGTAAGTTTACAAACCAAATATTAGTCCAATATCTTGTTTTGTATACTT
>NC_029786.2:95696350-95722257 GCF_000816755.2 Arachis ipaensis | reverse complement strand
GAAGATGAAGCTTATTTAAAAAAAAAAAAAATTGTGTATGTTCATAATTAATATTAGGGAAAAAATGCGTTTTACCCTCAGGGTTTATAATATATAATTTGACCGCATACATGAAGGTATTAGATGGTACAAAATTTAGTAAAATAAGGTCTATTTTGGAGTAATTTCTATTGATCAAATTGCAAATTTTAATAGTAAGTAAATTATATGAGTTAAAGCCAACGAACTATAGTTTAGATGCCATAATCTTCCCGTTCTTACCTACAGGTCTAAGTTTCAAGTCTTATCTTTGAAAAAAACTGAGTTAAAATTCAGGGAGCAAATTGTAATTTAAAATTGTATGTATAAGGATGTTGAATTTATCCTTTAATTTCTGTAGCCTTTATTTAGATGCAAGTTATAACAGATTTAGTATAAGTGAACTAGTAAAGTAAAAAAAAAATAATATATTGATATATATAATATGATAAATTACCACCTAAATTAATTCATGTAATTCATCCCTTGTTCCTCGAGTTATTAATACTAAAATGATCATATCCCCTTGATTAATTCAAACTAGATTAATATAAGAATACCATTTTAGGTCTCATTACTAAATTAAAATGCATATGTGTATTCTTTTGGCCAGAGTTTAAACTGGAGAAACAGTTCAAGTGAGAATCAACAAAGTAAGGAAGAGGATGAAAAGTACTACTCTGACCCCTCTATTGATGTGTCTCTCTTACAATCCTCCTCAAACATTTTTGAAGAGGTAACTTAATCTTTCCTCTTTTTAGGTTGTCTGTTTTATCGATTATCTATAATTTGATCACTAAGCAATTTCTTTTAATGTGTACTTTTTAATAAAGGTAAATTAAGTGTACAATTATATAAATGCATCTAAATTTAAGTAATAAAACAAGGACACTAGAAAAGACGAGATGTTTTCTATCTTCCCTATAGAATAATTTCTTTCTTTTCTAGCATTTATCAAAAAAAAAAAAGAAGAAAATAATAAGTATAAATAGATTTGGACGACAATCTTTTTGGTCACAGAACAAGTTTTTGGTCCAATACAGTTTCTTGGGCCGCCTATTGTGTATATTTTACTTTTAATTTAGAATTTGCGTTGATTTTGAAATACACATCTGTAAAAAAAATAATGTTACACATTCAAGTTTTTTTGTTAACTAAGTCTAATTAAAATGATCTAACATAATAAAAATCAGTATGACTAGTATTATTTTAAGTCTTATTGTTTAACTTTGTTGAACTTAGTTCATAAAAAGACTTAGATGTGTAACATTGCAAGTATACTTTGTTAAAGACTTAAGTGAGTTAGAGATATATTTCTTAGACTTCTTATAATTGTTTTGGCTACTTATATTTGCTTGGATATATAGAGCGCGCCTTTGTGAAATAGGAATTATTATCAATTGGAAAGTTGATATGATTAAAATTAATTATATAATTAATTCTTACCATAAGGGGTTTGAAGCATGGATACACTCATTTAGATCATTTAAAACAGGCTTTTTATGTTTATACATGTGCCTTAAGTAGTGTGATAAAATAAATTAGCTTTACAACACATGGAAGTACAATTGGACATGATCAAAGTATAGAAGTTTATTGTTATTAGTAATAATTTATTATTAAAAATCGCGTAAGTACAACTCAATACAGTCTTTAGACAGCTACATTCTATTCATAACAAAATATGTCATTTAAATTTATTGCCTTAAATTTATCGCTTTCCATTTTTTCTCATTTCAAACGGCGGCCAACAAGTTACAACCCATGACCTAGTCTTTAGCGAATAGAGTGAAGACAATGGCGGCTATTAGCAATTGATAATGATATGGGTCTTTCGGTCTTTGACTCTGCTATTTTACATCTTTATCTTTTGAGTTTCTCTTTACTTGAGTAGTTTTGACCAATAAATTTGAATGTTTTCTCTCTAATTGTAGTATTATGGTATTTTATTATATAAAGTAAATTTTCCTTAATAAGTTTACTCAATACTGTCTTTAAATAAGTACATCGTATTCATGCCAAAATATGTCATTTTATCACTTTAACTTTATTGTCCTATTTCACCTTTTCTCATGGTCAACCGTGACTAACAAAGGTTGCCTAGTCTTTAGTGAACAGAGTGAAGACGGTGGCGGCTGCTAGCAATTGACAACGATATGAGTCTTTCGGTCTCTTAACTCTTCTTTTACATCTTTATCTTTCGTGTTTCTAGCTCTTTACTTAAGTAGTTTTTGCCCAATAAATTTGAATTTTTTTTCTTTAATTGTAGTATTATGAATTTTTATTATGTAAACTTTTCTTTGATAAGTTTATGCATAATTTTTATGAAATTTTCATATCAAACATCTAGATACCCGTCGGATGATGCGAAACTTGGTCTAATTGAACTAATGAAATTGTATTTAATTTCTATGTTTTGGATTCTTGACAATCCCAAACTTATTCCTATGATTGTCAAACTACATAGTCACAATAAACAAGCTATAATTCATTGATGATTTGGAAGTTCTAAATTGCAATTGCTTAGGTTTTGTTTTTAATACTGTTTAAATTTGAACAGGGAGACCCACAAAGAAAGCAGGACACATTTACAATCCTTGAATCTGGCATGCTTGTTGATTTTTCATCGCCGATGACGAATACAACAAATTTTCAAGATCCGTATCTCCGCAACTTCTCTGAAATGGCCTTAGCCGTTCCCGAAATACATAGCACTTTAGCTCCTCAACTAAATTGTCATAAATCTATTAATGAAGATGAGGACGGAGATGGATACAATTGGAGGAAATATGGAGAGAAACGGACGAAAGGAGGCGAAAATCCCCGGAGTTATTATAGGTGCGCAGAACCAAATTGCACGATGAAGAAGAAAGTTGGGAGAAACTTGGATGGAAAAATCATTGCCATTATGTACAAGGGAAATCACAACCATCCCAAGCCTTCTAAACCTGTTGGAAGTGCAAATTTTCCATTAGTTAATGAACTTTATGCATCATCATACACTGACTCGGTGAATTTGAATCGACAATCTGTTGGAGGAGGTGTTGAAAATCAACTTGGAGCACACACCAAAAGATTGTAAGCTCAATAGTATATATTCACTCTAGTGCCCCATTTGCATTGTTAAAATCAAATTGAATTGTGATTGAAAAAAAAGGTTTATAAAAATAGTTTGCCACCTATATGTCTTTACCAATGTCTTGATTTCAAGTCTTCTAAAAAAGAAAAAGAAAATGGTTTCGGATTTTACAAGACACATACAAAATGTTGTGTGTTGATCATAAAACTTGTAAGTAGATTAGTGTTAGTTATCCAAATAAAAAATAATATGAAACTAAATTAAAATGTGAGCTTGAGTTGACTATAACTAATTATGATTGTTATTGAAGGAAAGGAGGGAATGGAATCTATAGCTATTTGTTTCCGAGTGGGGGCAAAGCTATAAAGGAACCCAGAGTTGTAGTTCAAACTACAACTGAAATTGACATTCTTGACGATGGCTATAAGTGGAGGAAATATGGCCAGAAAGTTGTTAAGGGAAACCCAAACCCAAGGTAAATTACTTTCAAAATTAGCAGAACCACTTGGCTCAAACATTCACTAATTTGAAAATCTTACAACCTTAAAACATATAGTTCTTGGCAATGTAAGGGGTGTTTGGTTTGCATTATTGTTTTATGTTTTCTCTTCCTATTCTTTTGTATTCGTTTGGGTGATTTATTTTTTATTTCTTTTGTATAGGTTTTTTTTTTATTCGTCTTTTGGTAAAATTCTTTCTTCTGTAATTCAATAAGGATCGAACTCTAAATCTTTTATACATGTTCTAATACTATGTCATAATATCACTTTTTCTAAAAGTTTAAGCTGATAGGAGAAAATACACGTGGTTATATTTCTTCTAACATTTTGAAAATAAAAAATAAAAATGCAAACCAACACACTCTAATTTTTTCATATATTGTTATTGTATTAAAATTAATATCTTGTTATATGTTTTACTTTTCACACCTTGAAGATTATTTTTGTATAAAAATACAAAGAATTGAGACAAAAAATCTTTAAAAAAAAATAGACAGCTTGGAAACATGCAAAAATATCATAGTTTTGAGAAAGATTTTTTAATTACATCTTTTTTTATTGTCTCAAGTTACCATTAGATTTTTTCCATGAGACAAAAATATAGAAACAAGTAAACAGCAGCTACACATATACTTATTTGATTTGGAAGACAAGTTAATTGGTAGATTAGTCTCTGAAGTTATACTCATACTTCAATTTGGTTATCGAAATTTTGATTTACTTAATTTAATCTCTCAATTTAGCATTTGTGATACACATCTCTGACCTTGTTTTTTTCCACAGAATTGTTAATGACGTACTCCGACGGATTGATGGCTGGCATGCTAGATTTTCTAAAAGCTATTTAATGTAATAATTGAAACTTGTTTACCTCAATTTTCTTCCTACGAATTCTTTAAAATCGTAATCCTAATTTCACTTGAGAGTTTTAAAAACTTCTTAGGAAGCAAATTGAGGTAAAATATTTTAATTACTACATCAAATAGTCGTCAAGGAGTCCAGCATGGCAGCCATTAGTCTATTTGAGCATATAACAGTTCTGGTGCAAAAATAGCACCAGGGACTAATGTGAGCCACATATGTTAAGTTAGGGGATCTAATTAAATAAATTGAAACTTTGAGAGCATATTGAAGTACGAATATAAGTTTAGGATCAATCTGAATATTTACTCTTTGGAAGACATAGACAGAGACACAATTTTTTGTCCCAAATTCCTGTTATTGTCTCTATTGTTGTATTTTTCATCTTAGAAATAAAAGTCAAACACAACATCGATGTCTTGGCTAGTATCTTGTGTTCTAAATAGTTCAAAATATGTGTAGGAACTACTATAAGTGTGTGAGTCCAGGTTGTAACGTGAAGAAACATGTGGAGAGAGCTGCAGATGACATAAAGTCTGTGATGACAACCTATGAAGGCAAACACAACCATGATGTTCCTCAAGAAAGATCATCCTTTGCATCTCGCATAGCATCACTCACCAACAACTTTGCAACCCCATCATCATCATCATCACTTCCTCTTCATGACACAAGCCTATCACTATCTTCACCAAGGGCCAACAATGAAAATCAAGCAAGTCAAGAACTTACTACTCTTCCCTTCATTGTTGGAATTCCAAATTTCGGTAGGTCATTGATTGGTACTTCATATGCCAATGAGGGACCAAGCTCAAACAATGAAGAGAAGAAGGATTAGTGACTCAATTCAGGTTTGGTAGGATTTCAGATATGTTATAAAGTCGCGTTGTTTCTGCTATAAAATATTTGTCATTCTTAAAATTTAGTACAGTAATAATTCAATTTATCTTGATATAATCGTATAAAGATACATTGAATTATAAATGTATTAGATTTTCAAAGTGACAATATTTTGGAAATAACACATAGGAACTTGGTTGTTTTCATATTAGAATAGAATAAAAGAAAATGTCATGGACATTTTGGTTAGCTCAGTGAGATTATTGTAGATAAATTTTGGCAAAAGTTTTAAAAATATCTTTAAATTTTATTTTGTTTTAATTTTATCTCAAAAATTTTTAATTTGTATCAAATATATTTTTGACAGTAAAATTAAAAAAAATTGAGACAGTTGAATTGGTTTTATTTTTGTCTATAGGAAATTTTTAGGATAAAATTGAAATAAAATAAAATTTATGAATATTTTTAAAATTTTTGTCAAATTTTAGAGACAAAAAGTATATTTTATCTTTTCGGTATTATTTTGGACAAAAGAAAATTGTTTCTCTTTGAATATTGTTTATTGGGATAAAATATTATTTTTATCAACGATAGTTTTAAATGCAAATAAATCTATTCATTGAAGATGTATCCAAAGATGGTACCTATGACAAAATTATTCAAATACTAAAAAGTTATTCAAAAATTTTAAATTATCCCTCTTCTAATTCTATTTTCTCACTTTTTATCCTTCTTTCTATTCTTACTGCAAATATCGTCAGCAACACATTTTTCTAAAATTGTCAGATTAGGAGCGAGAGTAGAGAGGGGATGCTGACGGGACTGGGAGCGACCGTCATTATCGGGAGGAAGAGTGAGAGAAAAAAAGTCAGAAATAGAGAGAAAACGACAAAACGCGGGGAGAAGAAGGAAGAGATGTATTGTCACTGTCAAAACTTTCCTCTAAGTCGCGACTGTCAGAGTTGTCACTGGAGGAGGACTTTGTCGTTGCCGTCGTAGTTGGAGACGCATAAAACAAAGAGAGGGAGAGCACGAGTTAGTCAAAGAAAAAGAGGAGGAATGCAATGGAGGAGGAACCGTTTCGTCACCGCTGCGTCTGTTGTCATCGTCGATGAAGCTCGCCGCTGGAGGCAATGTCAAACAATAGTGAATATGCTGGTGGTGGTGGTGATGGTGAATTTCGCTACGGTAATGGCCATTGTGAAGGTGGATATAACAAAAACAGTGGCGATGGAGATGGCAGCATTAAAGATCGTGGTTTTTGTGATGGTGGCAGTGACTGGTATTTGATTATGATTTTATGGTGTTGCTATAGTTCTATCCAACTTTTGACCTCTTAATCTAGTTGTTTGTTAGGAGGATGGTGGTGGTAAGAAAAAAGAGGCGACGAGGGTTGTGGCTGGGGTGACGGTAATACTGGCGGTTGTGGTTGATGTGGATGAGAGTTGGAGAGGAAGAATTTAGTGGTGATAGAGCCATAAAAGGGGTTACGGATTAGGTTAGACTGAGCGAAAATGTTTGGTAACCAAAGAAAATCAGCCAAAAACAGTCATAACTTGCCTTATTTAGCATTCATTAATTGTTGCGATAATTAATTAATACTAAATAAGAAAATTTGTAACTTTTAGATAATTTTTAGAGTTTAGATAATTTTATTGTACCGAATTCGTCTTTTATGGATATAACTTTAATTTTTTCGTTTCGTGAATAAATTTGTCAATATTTAGAATTTTCGTGAATAAAAATAGTAATTTTTTCCTAATTTATTACTTCTTGATATGATGTTAATAATATGGTCTTTTCAACTTTGTGTGTTTGTTATATATGGTAGACTTTGATTTCTATATTGAGATAAATGAACTAACAAACGAACTTACATATGACAATTTGAGTTGAGTTTCTGGCTTGAATAGGATAAATTTTTTAATTGTTGATTGAATTCTTGGGTAAATACGAGTACATATTTAATGATAATTGTTTGGATATGAGAGGGTATATGGATAATAATCATCTCATTCAATACTTACTTAGAACATATATAATATGAATGTTTCAAATAGAACTAAAGTTTTGGTTTTTGAAATTTACAATTTTTATCATTTAAATTTAAAATTTATTATACTAATTTTTAAAATCTAGCTTCAAGCATCATATTAATTTTTGAACACTTTTTGATATTGAGTCAATGAACAGAGTATTCTGCTGACTTTGACTTGTTAGATTAGCACAGAGAGCTAAACAATATTGTTTCGTTTTAGCTTTTAAATAAGACAAAAACAAAATCGTTTTGGAGAAAGAGAGGAAATAAAATGATTTGAATATCATATAAGTTTTTTTCATTTTTTGTTTTTGTCTTGTTTAAATATCAAAATAAATGATATTATTTAGCTTTGTGTTTAGCGTAACAAAGTCAAAAACAATTCAACATTTTGTTTATTGATTCAATATTGGTGGAACAAATTAAAATATTAGTGGGACTAATATGGTGTCCAAAAATAAATATCAAAGAATAGTATAGTAAACTTTAAATTTAAGAAATTAAAATGATAAAAATTGTAATCTTCATAGACTATTTTAAAAATTTAATCTTAAAATAAAGTATGAGATTTGATGAATTTAATTTGATGAACAATTATTTTTAAATTATTTAAAATTTACAATGTGATGTCTTAATTATATTTGTAACTTACATGATCTTTTTAATATTTTGCATTTATAAGTTATAGATTATATTTTAGATCGAAGAAATTGCCGTTCGAGTGAGGTAGGTATAGATCGGATTAATTATTAAATTAGTTTATGAAAGATAAAATATTCTTTAAATTTATCTTTGAAAGATTTTTTCAATCAAATTGATTCTCCAAAAATTGTGAATTAATTATATTTGTCCTCCAGTCATTCCATTAATAATTTTTTTCAAAGATTAATATTGTAAAATGTTAATTGATAACATATATAATACCTAATATGTTTAATTGGATATTGACCAAATATGTTTAAGAAAATTTATTAATTTAGTCATTTTTTTCAATTAAAAAAATTCTATTCTTAATATGATCTAGTGATTAAATTGATAGATTTTCGTAAACATATTTAGTTAACGTCTAATTAAATATGTTATGTGTTATGTATATTATCAATTAATATTTTACATCATTAATCGTTGACAAAAATTGTGAATAAAGTAACTAAAGAACATATATGATTAATTTGCAATCTTTGAAATTTGAATGATCAATTTGATTAAAAAATCTTTTAGAGAGACAAATCTAAAAAATATTTTATTTTTTAAAAACTAATTTAATTATTAAACAAATTTAAGTATATATATATATATGTGTGTGTGTGTGTGTGTGGGGTATTTGCCGGTTTGAGTTCTGGATGATAAATAAAATATCAGTCGGTAATAAAACGTGTATTGGAGCAAGTAGTTAATATTCAGTGCGGATGTTGGTATTAAATATACCTGCTCCACTCTTTTCTATTATCATTTGATTGTCAAGTCATGGCAGGCCTAGACAAGAGAAGAGCCTGAAAAGGCTAAAAGGCCTATGATCTATGCACGTTGAAGCCAGAAGCACCTCGTTAATGACCATTTAGCCAAACTGCCAATGAAAACAAAAAAAAATGTTCCTCCCCTTCATTTTTCATCAAGCGAGGGTGAGAACTGAGAAGTGAGAACTTCTTGGTATTCCACTATTCTGCTTCTGGTTTCAATGGCAAAGAAGTCTCACATCGGTTGAAGTTTTAAAAAACACGTGTCTTATATACAAGAGGTGCATTGAAAGGCTCGTCCCTTCGGGGACATCCGATAAAATTGGAACGATACAGAGAAGATTAGCATGGCCCCTGCGCAAGGATGACACGCACAAATCGAGAAATGGTCCAAATTTTTTTTCGCTGTTCTTCAATGGATTTCTGATTTCTCCTCCTCCTCTTTGCAATTTTCATTTTTCTTCAATGGATATTTGTCCTCTTTTTGGGGCTAGACTTCCTTCTTTCTGTGATTGTCGTACCAAAAAAGTAACGTCTCCATTGCTTGTTTCTGCCTTCAATTTTATTTTGTAATTGTTTTTCTTACCTGGGTCTGTATTTTGTTGTCGAATAAGAAAGTTGGTGCAAGCCAAAAAAAATTCCTTTATTTTCAGGTAAGAAATATTGAACGACACTTTTTAGTCCTCCTCTTCTTTGCATTCTTCTTCAGTGGATTTTGACCTCTCAGAGGCTAAACTTTCTTGTTTCTGTGATTGTGGTACCAAAAAAGGAACGTCTCCATTGCTTGTTTCTGCCTTCAATTTTAATTTGTAATTTCTTTTCTTACCTGGGTCTGTGTTTTGTTGTCCAGAAAGAAAGTTGTTGCAAACCAAAAAATTTCCTTTATTTTCAGGTAGGGAATATTGAACGACACTTTTTGTGCCTTATATTTTTATCTGGGTTGGGTGTTCCATATTTAGAGAAAATAACTAATTAAATGGCCAAGGAAAAAAAATTGAGTCTGTCAGAACACCGTGCGACCATCTCGACTACAAGGATGCAGCGAGAACGATCCTCCACCGTTCAGATGGCATGCACCACAAACCGGTTAATCACGATCTGATCGCACGGTCCTAATTCATCCACCAGACCTTAGATCCTGTCTCCTTAGAACTCAAGGATACAGATGTACGAGCCTATAGAACAGATCCTGTTCAAGTAAGGTCGTGCACTGTGTTCTTTGTGTTTGATTATAAAAAATGCTTTTCTTTTGTGAAGCCAGCCGATGTGTGACTAAGTTTACGTTTACGAAATTCAGAAAATCTTAAAATTTAACCACGTGTTTAGTCCTCTAGTCCGAAATAAATTGGGCTCAGAGAAGATATGTTCTGTATAATGATGGTGATAACACCGAACAGCATTGTTGCTTCATGAAGTGAACAACACATGAGATTAGCCATTGCCGAGTGTAGGTGTGTATCTGTTTAGGGAAATGAATAATTGGTCTTGTATTTGGGTTAAGTTATGTTGCCTCTTAGGTCTTCCAAAATGATGTGTTATTAAAACTGATCTGTCATTTGTTTCAAATGGCTGAAAGCGACTTGGAAAGAGCAAAACTTTGTGTGAAGAACAAGTCAAAAGAGTTTATGACAGAGAGGATAAACGTAAATTGTGGACAAGGACATTGCCATTTTACATTACGAGATGGAAGACTAAAGTAGCTAAATGCTATTTGATTAGTTTTCAGTTTTGATTCTCATCCTGATCCTGATCCACCAATTTTATTTATTCATATCTTTTAATGCTAATGTTGCCATTATTATTGAACTACTAGTACCCTTTGTGGCATAGTTTGTTCATTGTAGTTTATCCCAATTAAACAAGGTGGTTCAAAAACACTCAATTTGGCTCTTGTATAGTATAGTCCTTTTCATAACATGACGCTCCTTTTTCTATGATTCTGTGTGTCTGTTTTATGATAATTGTTTTTTATTTATGTCTCCAGATAAATGTTAACCAAATTTGTTAGAATGAAAGTATTCCAGATATAAGTTCATGAAAGTTATGTTGCCGAAGTCATTCACTAAATTTACAAGAAAGAATAAGAGCACAACATTTCCCCCAAAACAATGGTTGAAACTCGAAGGTTGAAAAGTAGTTACAATGTTTTTACACATTTGATTTCTCATGTTGCTACTAACAGGACATAAAGTATTTAATTATTACCCAAAATTGGAGGGAAAAAAAGGATTGCCCTGCAATCATGCAAACATTTTCAATAGGACTACTACTACAAAAACTAAAGAAAGAGGTTACAACTTACAACAGTTTTTTTACACATTAATTAACCTGCTGCCTCGGGAAAAAAAGGGAGGATTGTCCTTTTTCTTCAACAATCTAGTGAATCTACCAAGAGCCCTTTTCACTTTCAGACCGTCATGTAGCCCAGTTCCATCCCTAGTCTTGCGACCTAAAAAAAATTCAAGGTCTTGTGACAAAAAAAAATTCAAGCTTCTATCTGAACCTCCCTCCTTAGGGGATGTCTAGCCTCCAATGGACAAAACAAATTCACACTTTCTTTTTTTCCATTTCACTCTGTGGTGGAGGTGGAGGTCCCAGGGACGAGGAGGAAATGGTTGAGTTCTGCTAATCATCCAAGACTGAGCAACATGTGAAATTCTTTGCAAACTCGCATATCAAACGCCATATGCAAGTGTCTTCTCCCTCAAACTTCAAATCATCAGTGAAAATCATGTGGCATTATATCTTCTACCTGTAATTTCCAACACTTGGGATCCAATTTGGCCTGTCCATGATATATGATAAAAACCTCAGTGATCAATACTCTTGCTTAACTAAATTAGTATTTTCTCCAAGTCTTAAGACAGAGACCAGAAATGGATATACCTGAAATACTTTGTCTCTCCATTCAAACACACAACCTCGTGCTTCTATGTGTTTTCATGTGTCAAATTTTTGTTGGAGGCTGAGAGTTCCTCTGAGCAGGAACTCTCCTCATCGATCCATGTGAAGGAACTCATTTGAGTTCACACTCCAACGGACAAAAGTGCCCTTGTGTCAGAGAAGGAACTTGGGATAATTACTATTGAAATTGCTCTAAGCTGCTCTGGTAGCATAAGGCCGCAGCGAGTCCTTCTTTTTGTCAAATATAAAAATGGTTTGTCACTTAGAAAAAAAATGATATTTTTTTTGGATATTTTATTGTATTTTTAAATCCTTTAAGAATATTTTTGTTGATAATAAATTTTGGGTATATTTTTGTTAATGATAAAAATATTCGGGTATATTTTTTTTGTAGTTAACCCTTATTATTATTAGAGTAATTAACTTATTATTATTATTAAAAAAATAGAGTATATATTTAAATAGGTCCCTAAAGAATTTTATATCGAACATTTTTGTCTCCAAAAAAAATTTATTATGTTGTGGTCCCTGATATTTTTGTTTTTGAAAAAATTTTATTATATTGAGATCCATAAACTTTACAAAAATAGAACATATAAGTCTCTATCTTAATCAAGCATATTGTTTTTATTTGGACAGATAGATCTTTAAAAGTGTGACAAAGAGATCTATATATCTTACTTTTATATAATTCTAGGACTTCTATGTGATAAAATTTTTTTAGAGATAAAAATGTCCGATGCAAAATTTCTTAGGACCTATTTGAATATATATTAAAAAAAATATATATAAGCTTATCCTATCTATTGTTTGCTTCTTTAAATTGCACTAGAATAATACCTTAATCAATTATCATTCTATTGAAAATTTTTGGTTTCTTTAATCCTAAGATCATCTATGTTAAATTATTTAAAAATAAATATTTGAATGCAGAAATCTATCTAAATTCATGTGCATAATCAGAAGAGTTTGATTTTTTTTTATCTTTTTTAATCAAAGTTTTTTTTAATTTTTGATAGGGCTAAATTGTAATTTTTTTAATAGAAAAAGAATTATAGAAATGATTTTAAAGTATTAGAGGCCAAAATTCTAAAATTACTATTTATATTTGAGTGTACCACGTATTAAACCCTAAAACTTAAATAAAATAGTATCTCTAATTTTATTTTTATTTAATTCTAAATTAAAAATAATAATAAATTATTTTATTCAGTATTTATAATAATAAATAAAATTTTTATTATATAAATTATTTAATGTAAAATAATTTAATTTACAATTATAATATGTATTGTTCATAAAAATATTAAAAAATAATAATTTTCTAGCCTATTCCACCCTCCTCTGTCAAAATTTTCAATAGAGGAAGAAGAAGAGAAAGTACACAAATATATTTAACTTTAAAAAAATACTAACTATTTTATATTTGTCTATAAAATTGGTACAATCTCATATTTCACTTTTTCTATACAATTGGTACACACGCACTCCTTGAACCATCAATTTACAGAGAAATTTTATTATTTTAAAGAGAAATAAATGAAAATGTATATATGAAACAATTAATTAATAGGGAAAATTCTATGGGAATTTTATATATTAGTTTGAGTTGATAATTTGTATCCAGAAATGATGGCTGAGAGTGCTAAGCACAAAAATGCAAAGAAGGACAAGCTAATTGCGGCGGTTGATGTGTCTGTGAATGCATTGTCTGCTCCTTCTCTCATTCTGTTTGTTATTGGAATTGCTGCTGATGCTGATGATATTAACAGGTATGCCATTATCTGTACCCACAAAGATTTTAAAACTAGCTTCACTCAATCTAATTCAAATCAATTTATTACAAGTAAACTATACATACTTCCTTTTAAAATTAAACTTAGATGATCTTGTATTCTACGATTAAAAAAATCGATAGAATATATTTTTTATCTTTTAAATTTATCAAAAATTTTAAAAATATTTTAAAATTTTATTTTATTTTAATTTTGTCATTAAAATTTTTTATTTACATCAAAGATCAAAATTATACTCTTTTTTCGCTTTCGCTGAAATGCTCTATTTTCGACCCCACCAAAATATACTTTTCACTTCCACCAAAATATCCTAATCCATATGTTATTATTATACTTTGCAGATCTACATTATTTATGCAATATACCGATATAATATGCATTTAAAAAATAAATTATTGTATTGGACACGTTTTTTATTTGTTATGTTTACACAAATTTGGACCCACTTGGTTAGTGAAAAACTAGGTTAAAGGTTTAAAGCCAATAAATATTCAGACACCCTAAAGAAGTCAATAAATATTCTCTTTTTCTCATGATTATTATGTTAATGTTGTAGAAGCTTTCAGAACGAACTTGAAAGTTCTCTCTCTTTAAATAGAATAATACACTCTTGTTTACCAAGATTTGTGGCTGAAGAATGAAGTTACTATGGGTAAAATTTTAGTATTTTTTTTTTCCTTCAAAATAACTATCTATTTAAATAAAATGATACATTGAAAATTAATTATATGTCCATCCAAATTTAATTTAAGTAATCATTTAAGAAACCTTAAAGGCACAGTTACACAACCTTATCAATTTCATTACTCAACTTGATTATTGGATTAACAATAAGAGCATCATAGAAATTAATATTACAAAAAAAAAGGTCTAACCTGATCTCCAAAGAAATCAACAAGAACTGCAATATTTGGTTGAATCATATTTTTCCCCATAACTTGGCGAAAACATTGGATTCCAGTGTACAAACTAGAAAGAATTGCTACGGCCAACAAATACCTATATATATTATTATCCAAATAACAACAAATTCAAATTTAATTTCAAAATCCCAAATGAACAAAGCTCAAATTTTGATTAAAACCCATCATTCTTTATTCAAAATTCTCCCATCAATCATTCAGTTTCTTCACCCATTGAACAAATTTAAATAGCATCTAAATCTAAGTTAATTTAAATTTATGGATTTTTACTTGTCAATAAATTGCTACATATATAAAGCAGGATTCTAATTGAATACTCGATCAACTTAAATAATTTACAAATAATATGTTTTAAAATCAAATTTTCATTAAAACCTGTTATCCTTTATTCAAAATTCTCAAAAATACTCTTGAAATTAACAATGAAATTGACTAAAAAAGAGGTTATGCATCCACACCTGTACTCCTGATACTTGTGAAACTCTTTCCAATCGCCATGTTCATTGGTGACCACAACGAAGAAAGAAATAAAAGAGAAAACAAAAGCAACCCTTCTCAACCACAAAGACCCTCTCTCAACCAAGTCCTCCCTCCTATAACGCTGTAGTATCCCTGCAATGCCATCTCCACCGCCGCCACCACTTCTTTCCTCCGTGCTTGCCGGCACGGACTGAACATTTATCTTTGTCTCTGAGTCATTAGAAGCCGCCATTTTGTCTGAATTTTATTTGAGAAATTCCAATTTTGACAAGAGTGAAGTGAAAAAAAAGATTAGCTCATGAAGAAAAAAGAAAACAGATGATGAGCTTTATACAAGACTAAGACAAAGACAAATGAGGTATGCGATGTAAATTTTTTTTTTTCCTTTTTTTTTTAGTTTGAATTAGATTTAGATTTAAGATTTTATGTTTGTAGCAGCTTTTAAGGTGGTGTATGCAGAATCGTTATAGAAGTTAACGAAGCTTCTAGAGTAAGAGTAAGGACCAATCAGAGGACGCGTGAGCGGCACGAGCTTTTTAATAGCGTGGCGTGGATGTAAAAATGGCGGGCATATTCGTTATATAATCTTCTTTTTTATTTTTTCATCTAAGACATAAAGTTACAACCCTATGTATAAAAACTGAATGAAAATGTAAAAGGAAGTTAAAATGAATTTAATTTGTACGATAATTTCTTTTCTTATAAATTTTTCGTACAGTTTAAGTAAATAAAAGAGGTGATTAAATGTTAATAATTAATAGCTAAAAGATATAAAATTGAATCTGAAAAAGTAAGATGAGGGTTGGCACTTGGCAGTAAGCCTGGTTGGTGGTGTCGCCGAATATTCAATGCTTTCTCTCAAGACTTCTGGTTCTACGCATCTTCTTTTTGGGTTTTCTCAAGCAAGTACGTACGTTTTGTTTGTTTACTATTTGTGTTTTTTTTTTTTTTTGGTTTTTTTTTAAATACAAATTGGAGATTATTTACATTTTTATACCAAATTTGTTCACCCTATACCTTATGCATTAAGACACTTTTTAATTTGTATATGAAAGCTTGGCTGGTGTTGCACCCGATTAGGGGAAGGAGGGGGCTGCACATTAGTGTGGTGTCAGGTGCCGAAGAAAATCGGACCGTGCGACATCCAAGTTGCAACACGAACGGTCCGAGAAGTAGCTACCAAAACGGACGGTCCGTTTTGTGGTATGCTGGACACGCGTCACGCAAAGCTCACTTCTCAAATGGTGCCCTGAATATCAACATTGACCATGCAATAAGGACTCTCATCATTCGGGTTATCACTTTTAGCATTCACTCTCAACCTCAAAACTCCATTCTTCTTCATTCCTCTGCTGCTAGTGGTGTGCATGGTGAAAAAAAAAGGAAAATGTCAAAGAAATATAAAATTAAAGATGTTGATCGCCCTGAGCTTCATATTATACACTATCTCAGAATATGTGTTTAATTTTACTTAAGTAATAGTTAATAGATAATTAATATTTTAAATTATAATGTTATATATTAGAAAAAAAATTTTCTACCACAAATAAATAAACAGCATCTCTAATGTTGTAACATTCTTGAGAATTGATTAGGAATGTATATATTAGTTAACGTTATTAATAGTTAGTTTTGAAAAATTTTAAGGATTAATAATTCATTTCATTTTAGAAGTTATAATTATTTGTTTTAATTGGATTTAGTCAAATAATTTATGACAGTTGTGTTGTTTCAAGTAATATGTGTTGTTGAGTTAGTTGTGCAAATTTTGTTAATGAGTTGCTGTAGTTAAAAAATTCTTACCTTTTAGTAGTAAGTTAGTAATAGTTAATGAATGAGTTGACTAATAATTTATTATGTTTTTTGTAGAAATTAAGAATGTTGACATGTGACCATCCAGTTCTTCCGGATCGGTACAACGATAGGGTGGATGAGCATTTACGAGTTACTGGGTTTTATCATGCATCTCAGATTGGTGTAGTACAATGTCAGAAAGCACTCGTGAATGCTCTAATCGAACGGTGGCACCCAGATACACATACGTTTCACCTTCCCATTGGTGAATGTATCGTGACTCTTGAAGATGTGGCTCTAATTCTTGGTCTTCCGACAGATGGTCTTCCAGTCACAGGGATGACAATGAGTAGTTTTGAAGCTTTGGAGGCAGAGTGTTTGCTTCAATTTGGAGTTGCACCGCGTAAGTCGGGCTGTAGAGGTAGCTGCATAAAACTGACCTGGCTGCGGGATCTAAAAGAAAATTTAGAGTTGACTGATGAAATTAGTATACAGAGGTATGTGAGGTGCCACATTATGTTGCTGATCGGGACGATCTTGTTTGGGGATAAGTCTAGGGCACGTGTGCACTGAAAATTTCTACCATTGCTTTGTGATTTTGTTAGTATTTGACAGTATAGCTGGGGATCGGCATGCCTAGCACACCTCTACAGGGCGTTATGCAAAGCATCTCGTTTTAACTGTAAGGAAATAGATGGTCCACTAACACTTCTGCTCGGTTGGACTTGGATCCGACTGCCATATCTATTGCCGCTTCCTAGGGAACCCCGCAGTTTTTCGCTAGCAAACAGGTAATATTATGTTACAATATACCCGTATCTTGATATTTAATATTCAGTTGAGCTAATTGAATATATCATATTAGGTGGCGTAACTGGGAGCGTGGTGACCGACAATATAGATATCTGAATCTAGCTCACTTTAGGAAGGCCCTTGATGAACTTCAGGAAGGCCAGGTATGTTTTAATTAAAGAAGTATTAGTTTCGCGTTTAGGGTCTGGGACAAAATTATGAAGCATTGTTATTGTTATTGGTATTGTGGGTTGTAATCATGAGTTTCCTTTATTTTTCCCAGTTTGTGTGGGTTGATTATGCTGTGGATCGCGTGGATCCGAATATAATTCCTCCTGAAATCTACATGCAGTCGGTTGTTTGGAGCGCTACAGTTCCGTTGGTATCATTTGAATGTGTCGAGTGGCATGCTACCGATAGATTTAGGCGACAGTTTGGTTTGGTTCAGGGACTACCTAGAGGAGTTTGACGAGGATGAAGAATCTCGTAATGATGGTATTATGTTTTGTATTCTACTTTACATGTTCCATTACTTTTTTATTTTATGTTCATAACTGGCATCTATTTTTTACTTTTAGTAAATCTTATGTGGTTTATGTCTTGCTGTGATTACCTGCTGCGCATAATTTAATTATTTTTTATAATTTCTATACAGGTCATGCACGCACTCCGGATGAAACCTCCAAAGGTTACAATCTGAGGATTGATCCACCACGTCGCAGTGCTAGTCGCTACACTCCATCTGTCTTCAAAAAGGCGGCCAAGAAATGCAAGAATTTAGTCAAGGATGTGAAGTGGGCCATGAGAAAGTAGTTGCCTTGTAACTTATTTATTTAAGTAGTAATCACGTGGACCATGTTGTATTTATGTAGTATGTTTAGAGTATGTACGCACTACATTTATGTTGTATGTTTAGAGTATTTATGCACTACGGACACTATTCAGGTATTGCTAACCTTTAGTACGCAGTAAGGTACAGGTGCGGCTTGGATCCGACTGCCATATCTATCGCCGCTTCCTAAGGAACCTGCAGTTTTTCGCTAGCAAACAGGTAATATTATGTTACAATATACCCGTATCTTGATATTTAATATTCAGTTGAGCTAATTGAATATATCATATTAGGTGGCGTAACTGGGAGCGTGGTGACCGACAATATAGATATCTGAATCTAGCTCACTTTAGGAAGGCCCTTGATGAACTTCAGGAAGGCCAGGTATGTTTTAATTAAAGAAGTATTAGTTTCGCGTTTAGGGTCTGGGACAAAATTATGAAGCATTGTTATTGTTATTGGTATTGTGGGTTGTAATCATGAGTTTCCTTTATTTTTCCCAGTTTGTGTGGGTTGCTTATGCTGTGGATCGCGTGGATCCGAACATAATTCCTGCCGAAATCTACGTGCAGTCGGTTGCCTGGAGCGCTACAGTGCCGTTGGTGTTATTTGAATGCATCGAGTGGCATGCTACCGATAGGTTTAGGCGACAGTTCGGTTTTGTTCAGGGAGTACCTAATCAGGAGCGGAATCTGGACAAGGCGCATGGAGAAGTCCTAACTGGTCCTAAGAATCTTAACTGGGCCACGACACCGAATCATTCAATTTGGGTGATGAATTGGACAAACAGGTATAACTACATTCTTTCTGAGCTTCCGATGCCTTCACAGCATCCATTGGATAGTTACATGTACTGGTACCGATCAAAATTTGGGGACCGCTAGAACTTGTCGAATCTTATGGGTCAAGAGAATGATGAAGGTAATCAGGATATGGATGAGGGTAATCAGGATACCGTTGAGGGTAGTCAGGATATGGATGATGACAATGAAGAACAGGAGCCACATTCACCGCATATATCACCTCCAAATCCGCTTCCACATGAACAACCTCAGTCCTCAAGCCAGTATGTACCTCAGACACAGTTCACCCCATCATTTTCAATACATCAACAATATTGGGGTATGTCACAGTTTGAAACAGGATAAGGAGGTTCTTTTAGCCAGTTACTTGAGTTCATGGCTACAGATGCAGGACAACCACAATATGGCCATCAGCCTGAGTTCATGGCAGGTAGGTATTCGTTGGATGCGAGGTATCCGGGCCATACCTTATCGGTGGCCAGTTACATCATGTTATTATGTCACTCTAAACAAAATAAGAACATCAGCTTCAGATGTAAAAATTGGACCGGACCGACAGGTTCGACCGTCAAACCCATTGAACCGGACCTTAACTGGTTCGGTTCATTGGATTTGAACCGTACAAGGCATCGAACCAGTGCAAATAATAATTACAAACTCACGTAATTTTTAATAATCATATTGTAGAGAATTTTATTATTATTTTCTAATAAATACTTGTAGTATATAACAGTAAAAAAAATAAAACATTTATTGTTCATGTTTCATATTGGTTTAAAATAACTTCATATTTTTAAAATGTTAGCAAACACATACATTTTGAAGTTTCTTATTTAACATTCGTACTATTTTTTATTTTTTATTTACATAGGACCGGGTCAACCGGTTCAACCACTTACCCAACAGTTGAACCAGTGACCCAGTCACCTGAACCGTTCGAGCACCGGTTCGATCCTGACAACTTGCACATCAACGCATGATTAAATTATGGTAAATAAATACTAATTTATTCATAACTAAATCAATAACTAACTAAAAAAACTAATACGACGAATTACATACCTACAGTCATATATTCTGAAAACTCCGGAACATGCATGGCATCCAAGTCCAAAACTTGCATGAATGATGGCTCCTCAAACGGCACTTCGTTTGCGAGCGCATTTGTCACCCCTGTCACATCTGGAGCCATAGTTCCTTCACCGTGATCTTCATCTCCATCTGGACCAACAAATTCGTAGTTGCTTTCGAACTCTTCTTCACTGTCACTATTATAATCTTTCCGTAGAATATTCCGGTCGGCCTCAGATTGTTCAAACTCAACATACAACTCGATGAACGAGATCTGAGCCCGATTTTCAATATACATTGAAAACATCTCTTGCATGCTCGCTTCGTCCGTCACATATTTAGTTTGATACTGGACGAATCCACCAAACACCGGTATGGGATATCTATATAGAATACATGATATTTTTTTGCCCTCTTAGAATCAATCTTTTCACAGATCACACCTTTGAGCTCTTCAAATGAGATGATAAAAGGAATAACAACATCTAGCGGATTTTCACAAATAAATTTTACTCCTTCAGACGTTTGTAACAAAATCTGACCAAAATAATACACTTTTAGTAACACTCTGTCACTCATTTTTCTCAATCACCAAAAAAGAAGCATAGCTTTAGCTACTAGATTTTCAGGTTCAAAACAAGAAATGAAGAAACCAGAAAGAAGAAACAGAAGAAGCAGCCATTCAAGAAGTGGAAGAAGACGCAAGTAAGCTCCCACCAGTTCACTTCACACTTTTATATAGGCCTCTTTAATCAACTCGCACCCTTCGACTAGGTTAACCTGATTCAAAAAAAATTATTAAAAAATAAAATCGGACCATGCGATTTCATCTACCAGTTCATATAAAAAATTGTCAAGCTCACGCAAAACAGAGGGTCCGAGTTCAATCTTCCCAAATTCAATTTCTCAGCATGGAACTCGGACCATGCGATTTGATGCCCCATTCCATATTAAAAAACCAAGCTTAAGCAACACGGAGGATCCGATTTCAACCTTCCGAAATTTAAATTCTCTTACCATACAAATTGGATCGTGCGTTTTGTTATGCAAAAGTTTAAAACCAAAGAACTCACACGGTCTCAGTTCTTTTACCTCACACTGCCAAAAAATTGTCCTACATATATGTCTAGTCCCCATGAATCCATATCGAAAAATAGCACACATATACCTTCCATTTCCATAAAATTGAGCTGCATTAAGATAGGAAATATTATTTTGTTTCAATTTTGTTTTAAATTTATTGTTACATTAATGTTTGAGTTGATGTTTATCAAAAAAATTTTTTTAGTTTTTTATCTTAAATATCATAAGTCATAAAATCAAGGTTTGAGATTAATTTGAATATTTAATTTTTATTTTGTAGAAAATTAGGTTTAATACCTATTGAAAGCACTTTTGTATGCAAATCAAATTAAGAAAACATGAAGGAAGGAGTTTTAAAAATTCAAGTATGATTGATTAATCAAATTAAGATAGGAAGGAGTTTTAAAAATAATTTTCATTTATTTTTAATTATTTTCTTTCAGTATTAAAATTTCAATTTAAAACAAATTGTGTCTATAATTGCATTAATTATGTGTTATGAAATTTTTTTTTTTGAAACAAAGGAGTTCAACACAACAAGTGGAGCAAGAACCAATAAGTCAAGGCGCCAGGAATAAAGCATTACTATTAACAACAAAAAGGATCCACTCCCTTTCGCTCCTTGAAACTCTGTAATGATGCGTTGATGATTTCCTCAACACCTAATTCCTTGTTTTAAAATATTCTTCTATTTCTTTTCAACCAGACGTTTTAAATAACCGTAAAAAAGCTCATTAACCATTTTTTATGCTTCTCCTTCCTATGGTGACTTTCTATTCAGCTCTCAAAATGATCTTTCAAGGTGCCAGGAATAGACCATAGTCTGCCAAAATTAACAAGTCAAGCGCACCACACTTACCAAGTAAACTCACAATCAAGGAATAAATGGTGAACACATTCAATATCTTTTTTATATAGTACACAGACATTATCAAGCCTGATTAGCCACTCCTAATCTACATAATCTTTCCTTAGTATTTACTCTACCTATCAAAACAAACCAAACAAATAATTCCACTCTCGGTGGAACTAGCCCCTTCCAAATATTTTAGTAAGGCTATAGCTTGTTATATCCTCTTAGAGCGTCTCTGTCTGTAACATCTGCATGAAAGAGTTAGTAGAATAAACACTTTTTTTTGTCAAATTTTTGCACAACTTTATCCTCTCTATCATATGCTAGTTTAACCAGCCTTAATATATGATTTGGTTGATTCACTAGTTTCAATTTCCATTGATATAACTATCTCCTTCATTAGAAGTTTCAAATCTATTCTAACCCATCCCAAAACCCACAATCCCCTATGATAGATCCTTTTTTGTTTGAAACTGAGAAGAGTCTCGGAAATTGAGATTTCAAAGATCCACATTGTAACCACACATCCTCCCAGAATCGATTCTTTCTTCCATTACCTACCTCTATAGATAGGTCAGCTATAATCTTATCCTTAACTTGTTACTCTTTAATTTGTAGGTTACATATATCCTTCTACAGACTGCCTCTAGTCGATAGTATTTGATTGGATAACATCTCATTAGGGTTCAGATTATTACAAGAGTATACCACTTTCTTCCATAATGGACATTCCTCTTTCGAAAAACACCACCACCACTTAAACAAAAGTGCTGTATTACGAATCACCACATCTCCAACCCCTAATCCACCTAGCTTTTTTGGAGCTTGCACCACTTCTCATCTAACCAATGTCATACTATTCCTACCGTGCTTCTTGCTCCACAGGAATATTTTTTGTAAAGAAATCAACTTCTTTGCAACAGCCTTTGGCATCTTGTACAAACTCAAGTAATATATCAGTAAGCTATTCAACACTCACCAACTTACCAGCTTTATTGAGCACCTTAGCTCTCAATAAGCTGAGCTTTTTCTCCATTTTGTCTATTATCAGCTTTCAAGTCTTTACTAGTCTCGGGTTAGCTCCTAATGAGATTTCAAGGTATTTGACTGGAAGAGTAGCCTCCCTACATCCTAGCAAACTGTACATACTCTAAATCTACTACTACTCACAGTTAACCGATATTAAATTGGTCTTATCAAAATTAACGTTAAGCCCCGACCTCATCTCAAAACATCACAGGAGCCTCTTATAATTTCTGATGGTCTTTTCGTTAGGTGGACAGAACAATATTGTGTTATTAGCAAATTGAATATGTGACAACTCTATATTAACCTTCGCAACCAATAAAGGAGATATGTGGCTATTCCTAATTGCTTCTCCCACTATTCTATGCAGCACATCAACAACAAGAACAAATAAAAATGGTGATAGTGGATCTCCTTATCGCAAATCCCTTTCCATGTTGAACCATTTAGTTGGTGACCCATTTAGCAATACAGACATCGAGGTTGTGCCAACACACTCCATGACCCATTAGCTCCATCTCCGACCAAAATCCATCTTTTGTAACACAATATCCATAAAACTCCACTTGACTTTATCATATGCCTTCTGGAAATCTAGTTTGATAATTGTTGCTTCTTTTTTCCTCAACTTAGGCCGCAGGACATTTTCACACGTAGTGAGAGCTCTATCGTGTATTTTTCGACCCTTTACAAATGTACTCTAAGTCACACCCACTAGTCCCGGCATCACTGACCTCATCCTCCTAACTAAAACCTTCGAAATCACCTTATATACACAACCAACCATACTTATCGGTCGAAGGTCTTTGATCTTCTTAGTCCCAACAAACTTGAGTGCCAACGTAGCCCAGGTAATGTTCACATCTGCAGGTAACTTAGAAGTCTGAAAGAAACCTATCACGACTGTAGTGAACTCCGGCCCAGTGTCATCCCAACATTTTTTGATAAAATCCATGTTGTATCCATCACTCCTGGTGCCTTCGATGATTCACAGTCCCATACTGCTTCTCTAATCTCCTCAACTGACAGCAACCTATCCAAAGCTACAGAGTCTTCTTCATCTATCCGATTCACCAAACCATCTTTGAAATCCACCATAGAAGACCACTCCTAATGATACAAATCTTTGTAGAATTCTCTAACAACAATCTTTATCCTAGCTTGATCTCTGACCAATCTACCATTAATTACTAATGCATCAATTCTGTTATTTCTCCTTCTTTCCGAAGTTATATTATGGAAATATCTAGTGTTCTTGTCCATGTCCTTTGCATGTCGAGACCAAGACATCTGCTTTTAATGTATCTCTTTCCTCACATACGATTTCTCACAGGAGCTAACTAGTGTCTTTCTTCTTGCCTCCAACATTGCATCATATACCCCATTGCTAACCATACCATCTACCTTCTTAATCTCTTCCTCAAACTTTTTGATCTTCTTATCCAAATCACCAAAATGGTTCTTGTGCCATCTCCCTAACGGAATCATCAAAGCCTTCAGTTTATCTATGAATTGCCCCTCACCAAAACCTTTCCATTCCTCCTTAACCATCTTTAAGAATTCTTCATGTGTAAACCAAGAGTCGAGACTTCTGAACGATCTTGGTCCACAAATCAACTTACTATCTTCCATAATCATTGGACAATGGTTTGATAATCTCATTGGGCCACCTTTTAGAGGCATCTCTAAAAACTCTTCCAACAACCATTGCAAACTAACTAAAACTCTATCAATCCGACTGCAAGAATGGCCTCGGAACCACGTAAGCTTGCGATCACTTAGCGGTAAATCCACTAACTGCATATCTTGTATCCGATTCTTGAACTCTTCCGCAGTCGCGGTTAATCTGTCAGCATCTTTTCTCTCGTCCACCTATACAACCTCATTAAAATCCCCATGAAACAGAAGAGTCTGACATAATCTTGCTATATAACTCAACTCCTCCCACACAACAAGCTTTTCAACCCTTGTATGAGTCACATATACTAAACAGAAAGCACAATTGAAATTATTTTTTTAATAATACTCCTTTAACATACAACCATCTCTCTCCTTTATGACAACTACTCATTTTAAATATCATTTCATCCCACATTAACAGCAAGCCACCCGAAGCACCATCCGACCCAACGTATTCCCAGCTTGCACCATCGCTCCTCTAAAGTCGTGCTACATCAAACTTAGTCACTACCTGTCTTTTAGTCTCAATCATACCTAACATATTCCATTTATATTTTTTTTTTAGTTCTTTCACCATGCTCGGTTTACTATCACCCCTCAATCCCTAAACATTCAGAGAGCTAAAAGACATTTTAAAATTTTATTACACATTCTTTTTTTTATTTTTGGGTCTGCAATGTCTTACTTTCTCTTTCTGTTTTGCCAATATCCTTTTCTGAGCAATGTCTTCATTCTGAGCTTGGAGAATCGCAATGATATCATCCTCTTCATTATATCCCGTGCTTTTTAATTTTCATACATCTGCTCCTCCAACTTCATAAACTGACCATTTTTGTTATCCTTGGTCCCTTTATTGTTGTTCAAACCACCATCACCACCCACTCCCTTTCCACGTCATCTTCATCGTGCATTGAATCCCCTCCCACTCCCTGTGTTAATATTCTTCCCTCTAAAAGTGGTTCTTCTTAATAATCGCCTCCCCTGGTGACAGAATCAAAATCCCAACTATTAACAATATCAACTATAACACCCATTTTATCATCAGTAACTTTCGCACCACCTTCAGCAACATGCTCA
>NC_029786.2:95690143-95696213 GCF_000816755.2 Arachis ipaensis | reverse complement strand
CAGCATGGTTTGCTACCTCAATCTCCCTTTCATTGACCTTGGAATAGATGACGACACACTACCACTAGAGGACGACGATCTTCAAGAAGAAGATGGGGTCGATGCCGACAAAGAAGAGGAAGACGAGTTTGATGATAAAGAAACTAGCTTGGAAGAGGAGGATGGTGAACCAGAGGAAGAAGATGATGAATTTGAATAGGGTTAATGTAAATATAGTTCTATGATATGTATTTTTTTACCAAACTTTGAGAAGAATGTAAGATAACTAGCATTGTTTCAGATATTTCAATTACCATCATTCCGTACTTTTACTTTGTATATTTGATATTTCACATCATGTTTGAAACACTGTTTCAATTATTAATTATTAGGGTACATTATAGATAGATAAAAAATATTATTAAAAAATGAAATAGACTACCGTCGACATTACCGTTAGATTAATCCGCCAGTAAAATGGCGCAGAGACATATCAACAGATTCCGTTTTCTTACTATCTATATTCCGTCACTACATTCGATGAAAATTACCATCGGACGCAAAAAAATCCGCCGGTAATATGTTACCGATGAGGTTTATTTCGTTGGATATATACCGACACAAAATCCGACGGTAAATATTTTATCGTCAGATTATTTTATTCATTTTTTTACGGTAATTTCGACGGTACTCAGTGTTTTTCTTGTGGTGCCTAATGTTTAACATATATCCATCTTTATAGTTCATACAAATCCAACTAACCTTAATCATGAATTAAAACTTACAAATAACCACAACATATCCAAAATAACTTAATCAGTTAACTAATTAGTTGAGTTCCTAATTACTTGGGTATTTTAATTTGTTCATAATCAAACTAATAACTTAATCAATAACACTTCAAAACATGTTTTAATTAGAATCAGAATAAATTAGGACCAAATAACGAACACAAAATTATAAAAACAAATAAGAACTAAACTTATAATAATAAATCAGAATCAAATGACAAACACAACTATAATAACAAATCAGAACCAAAATAAAGAATACAAAATTATAATAACAAATCAGAACCAAAATAATAGTAATTTATAATAACAAATCAGGATCAAATAACGAATACACAACTATAATAATAAATTAGAACCAAAATTATAATAACAAATCAGAATCAAATAATTAAAACAATTATAAAAACAAATCAAAATCAAAATTATAATAACAAATCAGAACAAATCATAAGTAAAATAACAAACACAAAATTATAATAACAAATAGTACCAAAATTATAATAACTTATAATAACATATCAGAATCAAATAGTGAAGAAAAATTTATAATAACAAATCAGAACCAAAATTATAATAATAAACCAGAATCAAATAACGAATACAATCATAATAATAAATTAGAACCAAAATTATAATAACAAATTTGAACAAATCAGAACCAAAAGAATGAACACAAAATTATAATAACAAATCAGAATAAATCAGAACCAAAATTATAATAATAAAACAAACTTTATTCCCATTTTAGAAAAAGGAAAGTTCAGAAGCATCACCTAAGCACCAGCGCCGAAAAGAAGATGGCGGCATAAGCAGTGGTAACAGCAGCAGCAGAGTATGACAGCAACAACGGTGACAAACAGCGTCGACAAAGGAGGGGACTGCCAACGTCAAAAGGGGATTCCAGATAGGAGGGGATGCTAGAGAGATGAGAGAGATAGAGAGAGTGGGAGGCGACAGGGTTGGTTAGAGAGAGAGAGAGAGAGAGAGAGAGAGAGAGAGAGATTGATTCAAATGAGGGGGGTAGGGTTCGAATTTAGGGCTCGCGGTAACATATTACGGGTTACCAAAACGCAGTGTTCCACTAAGTAGGTTTATCGTCGTAATTTTTTTTACAGTAATTCCGACCTTAAATGTCACGCCTATTTTTCCTGTTTTCCCTCCAATTATTACTGTCGAATTTACCGTCAGAATTGAGAATCCGCCAGTAATATTTTGACACTACAAATTCTGCACCTAAATCGTCGATAAATCCGCCAGTAAAGACGCCCTTACTCTGCGACGCTAAATTCGACGGTATTTAGCGTTTTTCTTGTAGTGGTATGACAATGAAATTTATTTGGATCTTGATTTCAGTTGAATTTCACTCAAAGGGTAAAATGCACTAATTTTAATTCAAGTGATATTGCATCTTTACTCCTTCATAATAGAAAATGTGGTATATTTAAGGTTCAAAATACTACCAAATGTGATTGAGAATTTCATATCCAAGATCTAATTCGATTAACCTCAAACAATATTGTTAGTGGGAATCAAACTCATAATTTAGAAAAAGACTCATTGGTTAATAGGTCTGTTATGAAGCACTTGATAAATACTTGAGTGTTATTTTAATTTTTTTTACCCATCACAAAAATTTATCTTTTAGAAAAAAAGTGATTGTATTGAACACGTAAATCAACTTTGATTCTTGAATAATCAATAATATCATTTTTGTTTTTATTACAACAAAAGATTTTTTGTGGAAAGAACACATATTAATAATTTTTATTTTACGTATAGACAATTCAAGACTTTAGACACAAATGCTTTTTATAATACTACAAGAGTTAAGACAAGGTATTATGCGTTCATCTTATCTTTAGTAGTTTTGGTAGGTGTTTATAACGAACAAAAAAATATAAAACTATTTCTAAGTACTTCAAGTTAATAATAAATAAAATATATTGACAAGTTTAATATGAACAGGTAACAACGATAATCATACTACTTTGATTTCAAAAAAGAATATGATACTAGAATATAAAATAATTTTATAAATTTTAACAAAAACTGTAAACTCCGTAAAATTAACGAATAATTAATCAATAAATTAATTTTTAATAAAAAAATTAGAAATATAAACTTTATAGTTTAATGAGGTAGAGCTAATTAAAATAAAAATTTTGACACTAATTTTAAAGAATTTGGCCCAAAATTTGGCCGAACCGATTGAACCGAATCTGAACCGAGCCCAAAGCCTATCACATAAAAGGCAAAAATTCAGCTTCCTTTCCCTTAAACACTTCATTTCCCTTAACCCTAGTGAATCCCTTGATTACATGTGTTTGGGAATTGAAATTGGTATATGAATGTGATAATATGTGTTAGGTAATGTATATGTGAAATTGGAACCTATTTGAAGAGATTGGAAACTTGTTTGAGCCTTGGGTGTTGAGGTTTCGGTGTTGGAGGCTTGTGATCTTGTCAGTTTGGGTGTTTTTGACTTAGGAGAGAAATCAGCCAAGGTATAATTTTGGTTTCTCATATTTAATATATAATGTCTTGTGAAAACTTAGGCTAGATGACCATAGGATAAGTAGGAATGCATGAATATGTTAATTGCTTAGTGCCTTGATGGTAATTGTTGCAATAAGGTGAGCATTGGTTTAGTGATTAATGTTGGTGATGAAAATATAATGCTATATGATGATTTAATGATGATTGACATGGTGTTAGAAATGAATATGTATATGTGATGAATTATTGATGATTTTGTTGGTTAATTGAGGAATTATGCATGATATTGTGTAATATTGAGGTATGGTTGATTGTGGTAGGATGTGGAGATTGTGTTGTTGAGATATGGTATAATGTGGTGTTGGTTTTATGCATAGAATGTTGATATTGAGGTTTTTGTGGTAAAAATGGAGGTTTGATGTTTTGGATGAAAACTTGATTTTTAACAAATTTCGGCGGTCTATAACTGGAGCCTCAAATTTTGGATGGAGATGAAAATTATTTCAAATCAAAGATGGTTTTACAAGCTTTAAATATTTCGTGGAAAATGGAATTTTGTAGAGAAAGTTATGGACGTTGGAAATATTGTGTAAAAAGTTTATTTTTCCAAGTTATAGCAAAACCAGAATTTCTGGCTTGTGTGCACACACACAGTGTTGTGCGCATACTCCGAGCAGGGGCCATGTTTTTACTTGTGCGTACGCACACTATGGTGCGCACGCACACTATGGTGCGCACGCACACACAAGGACATACCTACTGCTGAAAGCGTTCACACACTCTGGAGCACACGCACACTTTGTGTATTTTAGCAGACGTGTGTACGCACACCAGAGTGCGCATGCACACGTATGAACAATTGCACAAGTGTGCGCACGCACACACTCTGTTTCTCAGCAATGTATATCTTTATGATTTAAACATGGTTTCAAACTTTTAAACCTCTATTTTTACCCTCTAGGACCCTAGAAATGAGTTATAGTGGTAGTGAAAGGGTTTGAACTAGGATGTTGAAGTAACTTGGGAGTGAAGGAAGCTTGAGAAGTGATGAATTATGTATGAGGAGTGCAAAGGTGTGGTATACATGTGATGAATATGGCCATGGCAAATGATTATAAATGATTATGAGTAATCATAAATGATTATTTTATCTCGAGTCCTCTTCTCGAAAGTGCGACCCCAGGAGATGGTGGAAGGTGAGGATCCCCTTCCTTGTTCCTCCTGGTATTGTAAAATTGCCCCAGCGAGATATTGGGAGGTTAGAATCCCTTATTTATTCCTCCTGGACATATGAGAACGTACCTCCTGGATAGATGCAAGGGTTGTGGTTTCGCCCCACTTGCTCCAGGTTGGTTAGTATAGAGGCTCCTCGGGTAGATGCAAGGGTGTGGTTTCCTCCACTTGCTCCGGATTATGATGAATTATGTATAAAAGTGCAAATATATGATGTATAAGTGATGTTATGGCTATAATGAATGATTATGAAATGATTATTAATGAATATGAATGAAATGAGGCTTATGCACTTACGTTATCTGAGATACGAGTTTTCCTGAGTAAAGAGCAATGGCTTGCCACTACGTGCTCCAGATTGAGGCTCGATACCCTGTTGACCCTACGACGTAAGGGTGACCGGACATGTATAAATTCCTAGGAAGGATATCCCCAATGAGCAAAATTTATATATATGAATGAGAAAAAGCTATGCATAGACTCTTGGGGATGCGCGTCGAGGGACAGTCCAGGGTTTAGCAACCGGACTTGTTGGGTTGGCTTGATAACCGACAGATGAGACTCATCAGCCATAGGACAGGCATGCATCATATGCATATTATTTGAATTGATTGTTTGTGCATTAATTGGGAATACCTAAGCGAATTTACTATGTTAATTATTATATTTGCTATTAGAACTCTCCTAATGACTTGTTTTATTTTGTACCTCTTAGAGGTGTAAGGAGAACTAGGGTTTCTTTCGTGTATTCTGGATTATGGGTTTGATATACATATGTATGTAAATATTCTCCGGCCAACCTTAGCTTCGCAGGCTGAGTTAGGAGCTTGTTATTTTGTATTCTTGATCCTCTAATCTTGCTTTCTGTATATATATGTTAGTGTACTTTAGCTTTTTTTGTATGCAAGTAATCCTCATTCTTGAGTGTTGCGCTTTTAATTTCGCGATTTTTGTTTTACCTATTCTTCAAGACTCCTAATATACTACGTTCTTTCAATTATATATATATATATATATTAGAGGTCATAATATCACACCACCTCTATTTTTACGACTTAAGCGTAAAGTTCTGTATGGTAGAGTGTTACAACAGTTCTCTATAATAGTTTCTTTTGCTATGATAATAAAAAAGGTCATTCAAAGACAAATTTTATCTCATGTTATATTATACTTTTTTAAATTGGTTTTAATATAAGAGTAAGAGGATTTGAAAATTTTACTCATAAATTATAAAAAAATATCTACAAATTCAATCACTAATATTATTTAAAGATTAACTGAGATCAATTAAAAATAATTCCTTAAAATTACTCTATTTTATATTATGTATGTATTGAATCTTCATTCTCACATTTTAGAGATGTAGAAAATATTAAAATTTTTTTGTCCGCTATATTTTCATCTATATCTTACATTTCAAACACCCTTTTCCCAACATTTAATTAGCATTAGCACTGTTAATATATATTTTACTCGTAAATATCTAATTCGATCTAATTTGATTGGATAAGATTATTTACTTAACTCATTGTGGATAGAATAAAATACAGTACAAATTTACTTTTAAA
>NC_029786.2:95678242-95690136 GCF_000816755.2 Arachis ipaensis | reverse complement strand
AGATATTTTTCTTTATTTGTGTTATTTTAGTTTTATTAAGAATTTAATGTTCATACTATTTGTAATTTTATTGTTTTTAATTTTAGTTTGAATTTAGTTTTTATTTTCTATTTTATTAATATGTATGAAATATAAAATGATTAAATTTTATATTTGTTTAAAAATTTTTAATTTTTCTGCGGATATGATTGAGTAAGGAAGGATTGAAAACTTTAATATGCGAGTAGAATTAGAGTTGAAAGATTTTTAACCCGCAGATATAATAAAGTAGGATTGAATTTTAACTTTAAGAGAATTTTTAATCTGCAGATAAAATTAGAGTAGAATCAGATAAAATTAGAGTAGAATCTAAATTCTACTCTATTATATCCATTACCAACCCTAATTAGCACCTTTAAATACCTTTAGATTATAATTTTTCATTTTTTTTTATCACTAAACAATTTATTTGTATTTGTTGTGTGACAATTTTAATATTTTAACTAATACATGATATTGATGCCTAAAACAAAGTTAAAGAAATAACTCACCTATCTGTTAAAATGTTAGTAACATATAGAGAAAATTTGCATTCCTAATCAATAAAATTTCAAGATTTTCGAATTTTTTATTTTGAGTTTTTTTGTCCATTTTCCAATTCGATAAGACAAAAAATTAATTTGTCGTAGATCTAAATTTTATTTAAAAAATAATCGATGACTAACAAATTTTTGTAGGCACAACACGGTTTTGAGTTTTATTTTGTCTCTTTTTAAATATATATTATATCACTACTTTTACTAATATATCCCTTTAATTAAATAAAAATAAAAATATTTTTTATTTAATTTTATAAAAAGTCTTAAACATCCTTACTTTATTTGATTAGACAAAAATACCCTTTTAAATCACTCAAATTTTAGAATTCAATTAATCCTAATTTTATAGTTTCAATTAATTTAAATAACAAAATAAAAATCAATCGTTCTTCGTCTTCTCCAATTCCCCTAATCATTCATCCCCCTCTGAAGCAAAGGAAAACATATCAAAAAATAAAAAATCAATATATTCTTCATCTTCTCCTAATATCATTCGTGCCCCCCTCCCCTCTGAAGTACACCAAAATGGCAAAATCCTAACAATAATTGACTGCATTGATCTCGGTAGTTAGCCACCCACAAAATTTAAAGAACCTAAAGGAGAAAGAAGGCTAAACCACTCAACTGGACAAACGCTGCGTCTTTCTCCTTTATGGAAGTTCTTTGAATGTTCCTTCGCCCTCAATTCTTGGAAAGCTTCTCAGTATGAGAAAAATAGAATTATCGTCAACTAGAGAAGAAAAAATCCCACAGTGGCAGATTTGGATCCAAAGGGCAGGTTTAAAATTTAGAATAGAACTAAAACAGTAATAAAGTAAGAACCAAAGGTGAACGTATACTGACAGCAGCGCTGAAAGAATATTTATTGAAATAAGACCCAAGTTCACAGGCAAAAGGCAATACAAAGCCACCCAGGCAAAGGTCTACATGGAGACAAATACCAAAGCTTGATGGCAACTGACCAAGTTCCTACAAAAGAAAGTTTCACATTATCAGCGTTATGAAATTCATCAATAAAGTTGAAGTTATGTTCACTTTTCAGCAATTAGATCAAAATAAAATAGTAACAAAGAACTTATTTCAATGGGGTCAATTATCCCATGAGAAAACCCTGGCGCAGATCCAACAATCTGTATTATCATATGAATGTCAGTTACACTTAATAGTCTAAAGAATTGAGGGTGAAGGCGCATTCAAAGAACTTCTGTAGAGGAGAAAGACGCAGCGTTTGTTCAATTGAGTGGTTTAGCCTTCTTTTTCTTTTAGGTTTTTTAAATTTCGTGAGTGGCTAGCTACCGAGATCACTGCAGTCAATTATTGTCAGGGTTTTGCCGTTTTGGTGTGCTTCAGAAGGGATGGGGGTACGAATGATATTAGGAGAAGATAAAGAACAGATTGATTTTTTATTTTTTTGATATGTTTTTCTTTGCTTTAGAGGGGAATGAATGATTAGGGGAATTGGAGAAGACGAAGAACGATTGATTTTTTATTTTTTAATATGTTTTTGTTTTGTTGTTTAAATTAATTAATTTAAAAGGGTATTTTTGTCTAATCAAATAAAATAAGGATGTTTAAGACTTTTTATAAAATTAAATAAAAAATATTTTTTTATTTTTATTTAATTAAAGGGGTATATTAGTAAAAGTGGTGATATAATATATATTTAAAAAAAAAATTAAATGTTGACGTGAAAAATAAATTCCACATAACTTATTACTATTTGTCCATATTTTAAATGTATTGGTACGTATGAATTTATCATCGTACCGTAACAAACACCATTCTTAAAATACATGATAGATAAATTTTTAGTTGAAAGGGCCAATCAAAGAAAGCAGAAAAATAGAATAATATAATTCTTATATATTTTGGTGCATACATATCAGAAAAGGATCAATAACAACTGGACAGGTTTATTAAGTGGCTCATGATTGAGAGTTGACACATCATAAATACATACCAACTGGTTCCACATGGTTTAATTAGCGAGTACAAGGTGGCAATTGATAATTCAATCCTTTCATTGCAAAAGAAATAACTGTTAATTACTACCATCGCAAAATTAATTACCATAATTGATTTAGTAAGTCTTAAAAATTTTCAAACTTTAGTTGCTTGTTTACAAAATACATTATTTTTTATCCCAATATATAAAATTACTGAAGGATACCAATACGGTATTAATTAGAAATTTGATTAATTTATCCCACTCCAACGAAAGTCCATAAAAGAATGTAAAAGATATAATATAAACTACTATTATTTAGTCTAAATCAGATTTACTTTTTGATAAAATAATTCTTCAAAGAAAAAAATTAACATTTTATCACTAAAGATAATTTTTAGTTTGACATTACCTTTTTTCTTATAAATAGTAAGTCCGTGCATTCAATTGCATCTTTTTGAATATTGTCATTCACATAAAAAATGGTCAAAAATAATTCAATTAGTATAAAATTACTAATTAAACTTAAAAGATGAAAATATTTATTTTTCTTAACAAGCATGCAAAATATCATGTTAAAGTTTGATCTTTAGAGACCATATTTTTTATTTTCTTTTCTTTTTTCTTTGTAGGTTTCACTCACCTTTTTAGGAAAAGAAATGTTTTCCGTAGAAATTCTTGCTCAGTGGGTCGATGTCACAGTCTTAGGAGAAGAACCTCTGGTTGACACTGATTTTATTACTGACCTTCGCACTCGTCACCGGCTCTGCACCTCTGATGAGGATGAGCCAAAGTATGAACTGCTTGCCCCGGGTCCGGAAGACCGGGTTTGCTTCGGGAGGGCTACTGAGACGGCCCCTCATTTCTTCTTTATGTATGAGAGCATGATTACCCGTTTGGGTGTTTTCCTTCCATTTTCTGATTTCGAAATTGCTGTTTTACGTCACTACCGTGTTGCACCTACCCAACTTCACCCCAATTCCTGGGATTTTCTGAAAATCTACCAGTTTATCATCCATGCTTTAGACTTTCCGACCTCTTTGAGAATTTTCTTCTATCTCTTCCACATGACCAAGCCCTTCAGTGGGCAAAATAATAAGCAACAATAGGTGTCTTTCCGAGCTATACAAGGTCGGAGAGTTTTCACCATTTTTGATGAATCCTTTCATGACTTCAAAAATTATTTTTTCAAAGTTCAAGGCGTAGAGGGTCACCACCCCTTTTTCTTGGATGAGAATTCTTCCCCTCGCTTTCCCTTGTACTGGTTAGAGGCTTTCCCCTGTGAGAAATATGGTTTGGAGGATCTGGATGAGGTGGAGGCAGCCATTGTAGGGTTCCTCCGAGAAGTATGGGGGAGGGCCCCATATCTGGATACCAAAAAATTTCTCCAGGGGTCGTCATCTTTTGTCCAGACACAACTAGGTAGCTTTTATCTACTTTGTTTCCGACTTGTTTCTACCGACTTGAAGTTTACCGACTTGTTTTACTAATTTATTTTCTTTTACAGAGATGGCGAGGAAGAATTCTAATGAGTCTTACCAGAGAGTCCAGGAGGCCAAGGCGAGGTCTCGCGCCAGAACCGGTGGTGTCAGGGTAACTAGCTCTCCTCTTCCCCTTCCTCCCATTTCTTCCCGAAATTTGGGGACTCCTTCTCAACCCATTGTTATCCCTGCTTTGGCTTCTTCTCAGCCGTCCCCTCCTCCCCGATCTTCTCCTGAGCCAGAGAAGAAGAAGCGCAAGGCTTTAGAGTCTGGCTCTTCTTTTGAAGGTGAGGCTAAGGTGGATGCTCCTGCATTTATCCGAAAGTTCATCTATCCCCATACCGTATAGGTATGGATGATGTTTCTATTCGGAACCACCTCACTATTCTGGCTGAGGAGAGCATCAGGGGGGCGGGAATTTGTGCCAAGTTCCTTGATATTTTTGAGAAGACTCATCTTAACTCTCTGGGTTCAACCTCTAAGGTTGAAGAGTTGGAGGGAAGGCTTCTCATATATCAGGAACATGAGAAGGAGTTGAAGAAGGAGGTTGCCAAATTGAAGGAGGAGAGGGATGGCCTCCGAGAGAAGGAGAGCAAGTTACAAGCCCTATGTAACATGGAGGAGGGCTTGAGAAAGAAGGCGCAGGAGAGTTATCAGAGTTTATTTGAGGACCTTGTGGCTGTAAGGAGGAACTTGTTGAACTCTCGGACTGCCTATGCCGAGTTGGAGGATTCTATTGCTGAGGGGGCCGATGAGGCCTGGAGGATTTTTAAGGAGCAGGTCGGAGTTCTTGCTCCCGACCTGGATCTCTCTCCTTTGGATCCTGACAAGGTCGTTATTGATGGTGCCATAGTTTATCCCCCACCTCCCGAGGTCGTCACCGAGTCAGATTTGAAGACTCGGGGGCAGAGAATCATTGAGTCCCCTCCTCATCAAAAGGATGTTCCGAGTTCTTCAAGACCTCACGGCGCCTCTTCTCCGACTCCTATGTACACTTCTCTCCCTGGTTCTGATGGCGCTCCGAATCCTCTTCCCGACTCTGGTGGTGATCCGACTACTCCCTTTGGTCCTGGTGGTGATGCTCTTTAAAAATTTGTTGGCTATATAGGGCCCGGCCTGTAGGTCCCCTCTTTTTTAAACTCTTTATATTTGTGGTGGTGGTATATTGACATTTGCCTTGGCCTTTTATGGCCGTAAACAAAAATATTTATAATTGCCCTTTTTTGGATAAGGGTTTTATTTAATGAAAATACCCTTTTTGGTATAAGGGTTTCAGCTACCTTTCTGTGTGCATGCTTTCTGATTTTGTTTTTTTTAAGTCCCTTTAATCTTTTCTAAAAACCTTTTGCTTGTCTGTCTTTCTAAGTCTTTCCGCTTCAAGGATTTTGGGACAGCCTTTAAGCTTTTTCCTAGGTTTTTCGATCTCTTTTTTGTTATTCCTTATACTCAACTTTGTTTTATTGAGTTCTATGACTTAGGTTATTTTTGCGATGCGTTTTCTTTTCTACTCGGTTTTTTCATTCCGACTTATGAGTCGGAATGTCTCTGAGTTTCTCACGATCAACTTTTATAACCTCTTTACACCGACTTGTACCTCGTCATTTTATCCTGACGACCATCTAGGTCGGTTCATGGGATTTTCACGTTTTGTCGAGCTTAAGTCGGCGCGTTTCGTAGGAAAAAAATAAACGAGAAGGAATTTATAAGAGATATTGTAAAAGATCTTTATTAATTTGGGAAGGTACTTTACTGCTACTAAGGGTTTTTAATAATCTTTTCCCCCTTAGCCTCTACTATGATGCCTCATTAAAAACCCTTATTCAGAAAAAATCCTTTAATGTTTGGGAAAAAATCGTGAAGTTGGGAAAAGAGTACATCAGGGAGTAGAGTTCGCTTTTAACTATAGTACCTTTTTATATTACAAGCATGCCACGATCTTGGTAACTCGGCGCCGCTTAGGTCGCTCACCTTATAATAACCTTTTTCTAAGACCTCGCTAACTTTGTAGGGTCCTTTCCAATTGGCAGCGAGTTTTCCTTCCCCCGATTTGTTGACTCCTATGTCGTTTCTGATTAAGACCAGATCGCTTAGTGCGAAACTTCTTCGAATGACTTTTTTGTTGTATCTGGTAGCCATCCTTTGCTTCAGCGCTGCTTCTTTTATCTGGGCTTGTTCTCGGACTTCGGGGAGTAACTCGAGCTCCTCTTTGTGCCCTTGTATGTTTCTGATTTCATCATGGAGAATCACTCTTGGGCTTTGCTCACTGATTTCCACTGGTATCATAGCTTCTACCCCATAGACAAGTCGGAAGGGTGTTTCTCCAGTTGCAGATTGGGGTGTCGTCCGATAAGCTCACAACACTTGGGGGAGCTCCTCTGTCCAGGCTCCTTTTGCATCTTGTAGTCTTTTCTTTAGCCCCGCCAGTATGAATTTGTTGGCTGGCTCGGCTTATCCATTTGCTTGTGGGTGTTCCACCGAGGTGAACTGGTGTTTGATTTTCATACTGGCCACTAGGCTTCTGAAGGTGGAATCGGTGAACTGGGTTCCATTATCCGTGGTAATGGAGTGAGGTATCCCATACCTTGTGATGATATTTTTGTAGAGGAACCTCCGACTTCTCTGGGCGGTGATGGTGGCCAATGGTTCTGCTTCTATCCACTTTGTGAAGTAGTCTATTCCCACAATTAAGTATTTGACTTGCCTTGGCGCCTGGGGAAAATGACCTAACAAATCCATTCCCCATTTTGCGAAGGGCCAGGGAGAAGTTATACTAATGAGCTCCTCAGGGGGAGCTACGTAGAAATTTGCATGCATTTGGCAAGGTTGGCATTTTTTTTTCACAAATTCTGTGGCATCTTTCTGCAAGGTCAGCTAGTAGAATCCAGCTCGGATTACTTTTCTGGCTAGCGACCTGGCTCCGAGATGGTTTCCGCAGATCCCATTGTGGACCTCCTCTAGCACTTCAGTGGTCCTTGAGGTCGGTACGCACTTCAACAATGGCGTTGATATTCCTCTTTTATAAAGGACATTTTTCACCAGAGTGTAATATTGTGCTTCCCTCCGGATTTTCTTGGCCTCTTTTTCCTTTTTGGGGAGGATGTCGAATTTTAGGTATTCGACCAGAGGATTCATCCATCCGAGATTTAGCTCGGATACCTCAAGGACATCTTGTTTTCCCTCTGCTTTTACTACAGAGGGCTCTTGGAGAGTTTCCTGGATCAGGCTTCTATTATTCCCTCCTGGCTTAGTACTTGCTAACTTGGAGAGGGCGTCTGCTTTGCTATTGAGATCCCGAGTTATATGCTTAACCTCGGTTTCGGCAAAGCGCCCAAGGTATTCCAGAGTTTTTTCCAGGTATCTCTTCATGTTTGGGTCTTTAGCCTGATACTCTCCATTTATCTGGGAGGTCACCACCTGAGAGTCACTGTATATCATCACTTTTGTCGCACCGACCTCTTCTGCCAGCTTCAATCCTACAATCAGGGCTTCATATTCTGCCTGGTTATTTGAAGCTGGGAATTCGAATTTGAGGGATACCTCTATTTGAGTTCCCCTTTCATCCGCCAGTATTATGCCTGCACCACTTCCTGCTTTATTTGAGGATCCATCTACATAGAGTTCCCATGTAGTTGGCTTTTCTTCTTGGTCTCCTGCGTACTCAGCTTTGAAGTCGGTGAGGAATTGGGCTTTGATTACTGTCCGAGTTTCATACTTCAAATCGAACTCGAAGAGCTCTATTGCCCATTGAACCATTCTCCCCGCAACATCCGTCTTCTGGAGGATTTGCTTCATGGGTTGGTTCGTTCGGACTCTTATTGTATGTGCTTGAAAGTAAGGCCGTAGCCTTCGTGAGGCTATTACTAAAGAGTAGGCAAACTTCTCTAGTTTGTGGTACCTTAGCTCGGGGCCTTGTAGAACTTTGCTGATGAAGTAGACTAGATGCTGTCCGACCTTGTCCTCCCTCATCAGGGCTGATGCGACAGCTTTGTCTGCTACGGACAAATAAAGGACGAGATCTTCCCCGACTAGAGGTCGGGTTAGGATTGGCGGTTGACTCAAGAACCTTTTGAACTCCTGGAATGCTTCTTCGCATTCCGGAGTCCATTTGAACTGGCATCCCTTTCTTAATAAAGAAAACAGTGGAAGGGATTTGAGTGCTGATCCTGCCAAGAACCTGGAGAGGGCTGCAAGTCGGCCGTTCAATTGCTGAACCTCTCTTAAGCAAGTCAGGCTCTTCATTTCCAGGATAGCTTTACACTTATCGGGATTTGCTTCAATCCCTCTCTGTGTTAGCATAAAACCTAGGAATTTTCCAGCCTCTACCGCGAAGGCACATTTTGCGGGATTTAGCCTAATCCTGTGTAGCCTTATGGTGTCGAAGACTTGCGAGAGGTCTGATAAGAGGTTGACTTCTTCCTTGGTTTTTACTAGCATGTCGTCGACGTAGACTTCCATTAAGCTCCCAAGGTGAGGGGCGAACACCTTATTCATCAGCCTTTGGTATGTGGCCCCTGCATTTTTTAATCCAAATGGCATGACCACGTAGTAAAAATTAGCTCTGGGCGTGATGAATGATGTTTTCTCCTGGTCTGGCTCATACATTGGGATTTGGTTATATCCCGAGTAGGCATCCATGAACGACAAGTATTGATATCCCGAGCTAGAGTCTACTAGGGTATCAATACTCGGGAGTGGATAAGGGTCTTTGGGACATGCTTTATTTAAGTCGGTGTAGTCAACACACATCCTCCAATTGCCGTTTTGCTTCTTGACTAGAACTACATTTGCTAGCCATATTGGATATTTAACTTCTCTAATGAAGCCGGCTTCTAGGAGTGCCTGAACTTGCTCTTCCACCACTAGGGCTCATTCCGGGCCGAGCTTGCGTCTTTTCTGTTGTACAGGTCGGGATCCCGGATGTACCGAGAGCTTGTGGGACATGAGCTCGGGGTCTATCCCGGGCATGTCGGAAGCCTTCCAGGCGAAGAGGTTGGAATTGTCTCTTAGGAGCTTAGTCAACCCTTGCTTCAGGGTCTCCCCTAGGTTAGTCCCTATGTTGGTATTCTTCCCTTCCTCTTCGCCGACCTGTATTTCTTCAGTTTTTCCTCCTGGTTGTGGTCGTAGCTCTTCTTTGGCCCTTGCACCACCGAGCTCTATGGTGTGAACCTCTTTGCCTTTTCCCCTCAGGTTCAGGCTTTCATTGTAACACTTTCTTGCCAACTTCTGGTCTCCCTGCACTGTTGCTATTCCTGCAGGTGTCGGAAATTTCATGCAAAGATGGGGGGTAGACACCACCGCTCCGAGTCGATTCAGGGTGGTTCTGCTGATTAGGGCATTGTATGCTGACCCTACGTCGATGATTATAAAGTCTATACTCAGAGTCTTGGATTTTTCCCCCTTTTTGAAGGTAGTGTGGAGGGGTATAAATCCTAGTGGTTTTATTGGCGTATCGCCTAGCCTGTACAAGGTGTCGGGGTAGGCTCTTAATTCCTTTTCATCCAGCCCCAGTTTGTCAAACGCGGGTTTGAAAAGGATATCCACCGAGCTTTCTTGATCTACAAGGGTTCTGTGGAGATGGGCATTAGCTAGGATCATAGTTATTACCACTGGATCGTCGTGTCCAGGGATTACTCCTTGCCCATCCTCTTTTGTAAATGAGATAGTGGGGAGGTCGGATGATTCATTTCTGACCTGGTATACTCGCTTGAGGGGTCTTTTGCGAGCGGACTTGGTGAGTCCCCCTCCTGCGAATCCGCCTGAGATCATATGTATATGTCTCTCCGGAGTCTGCGGTGGTGGGTCTCTTCTATCTGCATCGTCTCACTTTCCTTTCCCATGATTGTCCGACCTTTCTATGAGATATCTGTCAAGTCGGCCCTCTCTGGCTAGCTTTTCTATCACATTTTTAAGGTCGTAACAGTCATTTGTTGAGTGACCATATATTTTATGGTACTCACAGTAGTCGCTGCGACTCCCCCCTTTTTTATTTTTAATAGGCCTGGGAGGTGGCAGCCTTTCAGTATTGCAAATTTCTCTGTATACGTCCATTATAGAAACCTTTAGAGGAGTATAAGAGTGATATTTCCTGGGTCTGTCAGGACCGAGGTCTTCTTTCTTCTTGGGCTCCCTTTCTCTCTCTTTTATTGAGGGAAGGTGCCAATGTCGCCAGCTCGACTCTCTCAGCCTGGCATTTTCCTCCTTGTTGATGTACTTTTCAGCTCTTTCTTGTACATCACTCAGGGAGGTGGGGTGCCTTTTTGATATGGACTGTGAGAAGAAACCTTCTCTAAGTCCATTTACCAGCCCCATGATGACTGCCTCGGTGGGCAGGTCTTGAATCTCTAAGCATGCTTTGTTGAACCTTTCCATATAATCTCGTAGAGGTTCTCCGACCTCCTGCTTTATTCCCAAGAGGCTCGGGGCATGCTTTACTTTATCTTTCTGAATGGAGAACCTCATCAGAAACTTCCTCGAGAGGTCCTCGAAACTGGTGACCGACCTGGGAGGGAGACTATCGAACCACTTCATCGCTGATTTCAATAAGGTGGTCGGGAAAGCTTTGCAGCGCGTTGCATCAGAAGCATCAACCAGATACATCCGACTTTTAAAGTTGCTTAGATGATGCTTTGGATCGGTGGTTCCGTCATAGAGGTCCATATCGGGGCTTTTAAAGTTTTTTGAAATTTTTGCCCACATTATGTCCTCACTAAAAGGGTCCTCCCCTCCCGGGGGCGATTCTTCTCGATCTTCACGGGAGTTCCGACCTCTGAGGGAGGATTCTAACTTTAAGAGTTTTTTCTCTAATTCTTTTCGTCGATCCATCTCCTCTCTTAGGTGCTTTTCTATCTTCCTTTGTCGCTCCCGTTCCTGTTCCAGCTGTTCCAAGCGACTTTGGTGGACATGGACTAGCCCCATTAGTTCAGTTGCGTGGGGTGGTCCATCCTTTTCTAACTCACGCCCCTCCGAGGAATTTGTCTTCGGATTTTTAAATCCGGAGGTTCCTTCCCTGTGTTGGTCGTTGGTTTCCTGGTGGAGGGTCAGGTCTGCGTCGTGGTTTCCGGTATCCAGATTCTCTTACTCGGAATCCGACGCCACATGACCATCTTCAGGGGATACATCCGCCATTACTGACTGACCTCTCGGTTCCCCGGCAACGGCGCCAATGTTACGGTGGGTAACCGGAGATTATTGGGTTGGATTAGTTTGGCTGGCCCAATCGTTGGAATGATGGAGTATCCAAGCGAATTGATGCTCCAAGGCCCCCGTCCGACTTCGGTATGAGAGAATGGGGGGTAGTACCTGCAAAGACACTCCGATGCCAAAGTCAGCAAAGGGAGCAAAACAGGTCTAGAGAGTATTGGGCCTAGAGATACCTGAGGAGTGTCAGGGTATTTATAGTGGTGAACCCATAACCACCGTTGGTGTAGTTCCGTTATTCATGGGGAATAACCGTCCCTTTATCTTAGGGAGGTTGAGATATGGCTCCAGGAAGTGGGTAGAGAGATTTTAGGGGCAGTTACTCATTTGAATGGGTGTTTATCTGCCAGCTAATCTTCGTCCCGACTTCTTTAGAGCAAGTTGTAGTAGGAACCAACTTCGTGGGGTGAAGGTCGGTATAGAGCGAGGCTTAATCCTTTGGATTGGGCCTTTCGTTTGGACCTGGGCCTTATCATTGGGTCAGGGTATGAACAAGAGTCATTTTCGAGTTTTTTTTTTCTTTATTAACGTATTTTATCAAACTGATAATGAAATTATTTTCGAAGAATTAAAACGTTATTTTTTTCCGAATGCCATTTGATCATAAACTGAATCTTTTTAGGGCCAAGTTCGTTACATTAATTAGTAGATAAGTTAATAAAACCTAAATTTGTATCCAAAAAAAAAAAAACC
>NC_029786.2:95672191-95678205 GCF_000816755.2 Arachis ipaensis | reverse complement strand
ATGGATTATAGTTAGTTGTAAATTTAAGGAGTTGTTGACAATTATGAGTTAATAAAGCTAACAACAATCATTGATCATCAATTTTCATAATATTAGTGGCTAGTCATCTCTGGACCTAAATGTTTTTGTTTTTTTGGGAAATGCCCGGGTTTAATAGGAAATTACATTACAAAAAAAGAATATCAATTGCTTTAGAGTTTAGATTTCTTCACATGCATCCATGATCTTCCTTCTTTAATTTATTTTTCTTTTCTTTTTTTTTCATCTAATCGTTAATAAAATTATTTTGATTCATGTCTGTATGTAATTATGTATATTGAGTAGTGAAGAATTAGAAAGATGGACAAAACCTATATATCCTAGTGTAATTATTATGTATAATGAGTGAATCTCGTTTTGAGTTTTTGAAACCATCAACGTGTAAATTAAATTAGTTCTTAGAAAATATTTCTATGTTAATACTCAAGTCTTAATAAAATGGTGACATATGAGTTTTATTATTAGGATGACAGTACAAAGAACATTCTTTGTTTAAGTTTTCTATAACTATTATTTCGACTAAAATTATATCACAACACAACTTAAAAGCTTTTGATAATGTTTTTGAAGTCTTTTAAGAATTACAATGTGATTTGATTGGATACTTCACCAACTAATAATTTTAAATGAGGAGTGTTAGGGTCAGTAACTTTTGTGATTTGTAGTTATCAAGTAGTTATCAATAATATTTTTAATGGTGTGGAATTACTCACTTTTTTTTTTTGCTAATTACAACTAGTCAGAATTTAATAAAGTTGTTGATCCCCTAAACTTTTTCATTTTAAATATGCAATTGATCTTTTTAGGTAAGATTCATATTAGATATCCTATTAAGTTAGAAATGTTAAATACTAGGGTAAAGGACAAATAGGTCCCTAACCTTTTAAAACGCGGACATTTTCGTCCATCAAGATTGGAAAATACATTTCGATCCCTCACCATGTAAATTATGTGACAATTAAGTCCTTCCGTGGAATTGGTGCTCGAAACGGTAATGGAGATTGCTGAGATGGAGGGGTGGAGAGTGATGTGTCCGTTACGGTTGCTAAGGTGGATGGGGAACAAATTGTTGGAGGACAAATTGGTCCTTAATGACCAAAACGACGCCGTATGCATCCCCACTTTCATGCCTATCATCCCAGACCTCTTCTTCTTCATCTTCTTCCTAGTTTCATCGCGCCATTTCTTCCTCTCTCTCGCGTCCTACACCATCACCTTCCTCCCCGGCGATGGCATCGGCCCCGAAGTCATTTCCGTCGCAAAAGACGTTCTTGTTCTCGCCGGCACCTTCAAAGGTATCCTCCCCATTTCCCTTTTCCCAACTTCATCCGCTCTTTCACTCTTCAAAATCCCACAATTTTCCTTATCCCCCCTCCTTATTGCATCAGGAATCACATACGAGTTCCAAGAGATGCTTCTAGGAGGCGCTGCATTGGACGCCACCGGAGTCCCCATGCCCGACGAGACCCTTGCTGTTTCGAAGCAATCCGATGCTGTTCTTCTTGGTGCCATTGGAGGCTATAAATGGGATAAAAACGAGAAACATCTGAAGTCAGAGACTGGGTTGCTTCAGCTCCGATCTGGCCTTCAAATTTTTACAAATCTCAGACTAGCCACTGTCTTCCCACAGGTACTAATCAGCTGCTTCTTCTCACATGAAAATAATCTGCATGCCTTTTTATTTGTGCTGGTTATCCTCTAGTTAGTGGATGCTTCAACCCTTAAGAAAGAGGTTGCTGAAGGTGTTGATCTCATGGTTGTGAGGGAACTCACTAGCGGTCAGTCCTCCTTCGGTTCCTCGCTCATTATACTGAATTTCTAGTTGCTGTTCCCTGATTCATAGGGTTAAATCTTTTATATAAATTATAACTTGCTTGTGATTTGTGAGTGAAATATAAACAAAAAGCTATAGTTGCAATAGAATTCGTCAAAGTTGTTGACCTTGGTTGAATACTTAAGTGGAAGAGAATTCATGTGCACTATTTGATTACAGATTTTATTATTATACAATGATTCAGAATAGTCGATTGAGCCAACACATGTGAAAAATATATCCAATGATTCAGAACTTTCACAATTATTTGATGTGAGATTATGTTGGAGGGGTTTCTTTCATAAAGAAGGATGGAAAAAAGATTGTGTGGGAGGGACATCTAAGTTAATGTGTTGCTTACAGTTTTCACTTTTTTTTTCTTGGTTTCTCTGAAGTAGCTTGTAGTTTCCTTGGTGACTAACTTGATGTTTGGATTGTGTTACGCAGAAGCTGGTTGGATGCAAACAAGTTGGTGAAGAGATACTGAAGTCAGTTGAATGCAGTTTGATACGTAGACCAGTTCATTTCAGTACCTGCTTTGGCCCGGAGATCTCTATTTTCTGGTGGTGATAAATGACTATCAAAACCGAAAGAATTTGCCTATTCCAGAATCAACCACACATCAGATCCAAAACCTCTCAAGATGGCAAAAGCCTAGATCCATCAAAATATTCCAAAAGTTCACATTTTGTGACCAATCCATCTTCAGAAATGCCAAAAGCCAATAATCAGAGTAAAGAAAAGACATCTCCTACCAACCCCAGCAAAGGTCACACGCCACTTTTACCATATGCAATAAAGGCCATTCTTTTGGCTTCTTTGGTGAAACTGTATGATTACAGTGATCAGATCCATCCAAAAGTCATTTTTGGCATGTACTGTTTCTATATTTACTTCATGTTAGAGCTTCTGTTAGCTATTTTTGCTGCACTGGCTAGAACCATGGGATGAAAGGATTGTGGAGTGAGAGGTCTGTGAGACGAGAGAGGAAGAAAGGGCGCGATGAAACTGCCATGGAACAAGAAGATGAAGAAGAAAAGGTCTGGGATGATGGGCATGAAAGTGTGGATGCATACGGTGTCGTTTTGGTCATTAAGGACCAATTCATTCTCCAACAATTTGTTCCCCATCCACTTCAGCAATCGTAACGGACACATCACTCTCCATCCCTCCACCTCAGCAATCTCCGTTACCGTTTCGAGCACCAATTCCACGGAAAGACTTAATTGTCACAGAATTTACATGGTGAGGGATCGAAATGTATTTTCCAATCTTGAGGGACGAAAATGTCCGCATTTTAAAAGGTTAGGGACCTATTTGTCCTTTACCCTAAATACTATTGTATCAAGTCTTTTCAGACTAAAAAATGACTCAATTAAATATCTCACCAATTAAAAATCTTAAATATTCTTCTAATTTCTTTAAAGAGGATTCAAATCAAACCTTAGGTTAAGATCCTTAGATATTCTTTCTTTAAATCTTCTCAAAATTACTAACGGATCACAAAATATGTGAAGTATAGAGACTTATAGGATGAACACATATGGATCCATTCTCAACTTCTACACCGGAGTTGATTATTACTAAATCCCAATTTTGGTCCTTGAGATTCACGTAACTACTTATTTTGGTCCTCAAAATTCAAAATTATCTATATTGATCCTCTAGATTCAAGTCTGGACACCAATATGGTCCCTTGACTCTTTTTGACGATGACTAGGCAAATGGAGTGCTGAGATCTCACCATCCCTGCCACGCTGGATGATGAGCAAACGACGTCATTTATCCTTAGCGCCCAAACAAGTCAGAAATGAAGAATAATGGAGGTAGAAAAGAAGAATAATACTTTATTTTGGGTCTTCATCGTTTCTTCTCCCTTCATATACAAAGCGACGATATTTTTGACTTGTTTGGACGCCAAAGGTAAACGACGTCGTTTACTCATCATCCAGCATGGCAAGGAGAGTGCCATCTCAGCACTCCGTTTGCCTAGTCATCGCCGGAAAGAGTCGAGAGATCACATTGGTGCCCGGACTTGAATCTGCAGGACCAGGATAGGTAATTTTGAATTTCGAAGACCAAAATAAATAATCGTGTGAATCTCAGGGACCAAAATGAAAATAGTCAAATCCATTGCTATCATCATAAATAAAAAATTAATTTCCTGAATTCGAGTTAACAACAGATCGTGTAAAGAGTGTCGCTAAATCCTAGCATCACCAATTAATGACGAGTTATCCATACTCTTTTATTCGTCACTAATTCTATTACTAAAAATTATGTTCGTCGTTAACCCATCAAAATCCGGGCTAATATAAAGATTCTGGTAATGTCGCTTTACGAAAGGTTTGATTCCACTAAATATGATGGATATGGGCATACAAATTCTTGATATTTGCAAAGAGTGTCACAAGGATGAAAAGAAGAGCAACTTTCTCAAATAAAATTAAGAGAAAATTCCGCCCCCTCTCTTGATGCTAAAATGACATTCCTCTTCTTTCTATTTTATAAATATACATTTCCCTCCCGTTTAACTTTTAAAAAACTTTTTCTTTAATCCATTTAAAACTTTTTGTGTTAACTTTATTCATTTTTTAAGAAAAAATAAATTATTTAAAAAAAACCCATTAGCAAAAATTTTATTTTTTATCATTAAATTTTGCTTACAAAAAATAAAATTTTTGTTAATGGATATTTTTTTAAAAAATAATTTATTTTTTTTAAAATAGATAAATTTAATATTAGTTAACACAAAAAATTTAAAATGAATTAAAGAAAAGATTTTTTAAAAGTTAGAAAGGAGAAGAATATATATTTATAAAATAAAAGAGATGAGAGTGTCATTTTAACATCTCACAAAAAAAGAGAGTGAAATTTTCTCTAAAATTAATTGCCATTATCGAAATTGATTCTAACAATGAGATGACGAAACTCAATTGCTGTAGCGATCTAAAAACCCTTAATAGTGCCTCAGAATTCAGCATGCATGATGGAATAACTTCCTAGATTGCAAGAGAAACTTTTGATAAATCTTTCTAGGTGATTACAAAAAACTCCATCACAAGAAAAACCGGCAAATAAGAGTTTGTATGGACAACCTGGAACCAGAACAAAACGACCTGTCGTATGGACCACCACTGGCGAATAATAATGAGGGTCTTCTGGTCATTTCACTCACGAGCATCAGATAAGTCTAAAGTCTAAAACAAACTCTAACGGCTATGAAAATGGTTTTGTTACTTTCATGGCTCGTGCGCCCACCCACCGCGCACCGGAACCGAACCCTCTCCTAACGCGTCACGCGTGTCTTTCTAACCCGTGAGTGAGTCTGACTCGGTCTGTGACTCGCTCATTAGTTATCTCCGCCTCCATGTGATTCCTCTGGTTTCTTATCAGCTTCTCATTACTCTCTTCACATTTCCCTACCTTTTGACTTTCCATTGTTATATTCTATTTCTTAATAATTCTTAATAATCATACTATTCTTTCTGGTAATAATTGGACACATGGAGAGCACTCATTTTGTGTCAGACACTTCCAGATTCTTCTATCATTTTGCTCTCTTAGAATATTATTTACTAATTTTCTAATTATTATTGTCAAATATTTACTCAATTATCCTTTAATTTTCATAAAATGATAAAACCAATTGAGAGTATTCCAAAATTGTCAGATGCGAAATGGATCCAGCATTTTAATTAACATCTATTCTAAAAATATATATTAAAATTATTAATTTTATTAAAACCTTCTAAAATATATATACAAAATTACAAATATTTAAAAATTTTTAATACTTATCATACATTTAATAAAGTAAAAAATTAAAATTTTTTATCAATACATCTTAGGTGTATATATCTTTAAAATACAGAAAAATTTTTTAATATAGATATGAAATTGATATTTTGGTTTAATATTAATATTTGAAATGTATTATAGTATGAATATGTAAAAAAATGTCAATACGCTTCCTGTGTATTGTCAAGAATGATGACACATACCCAACACGCAAAACATGTGTTGCAACAAACACTTTGGGTGTTGGCTCTGTATAGACAAAATTCATTCACATGTAATTATACTAAATAATCTTATTTTTAAAAAAAAAAATACTAATATTTTTTTATATATAAAAAAACATTTAAAATACATATTACTT
>NC_029786.2:95671686-95672153 GCF_000816755.2 Arachis ipaensis | reverse complement strand
AATAATACTTGAAATCAAGAAAAATATGAGTTTAGATATATGATTCAGAATTTTTTAGTGAAAGTTCTGACTTGTTCGTTGAGATAGTGGATAATCGACATTCTCATTTGATGATGATAGAAATATCAGTAAAAAATTTTAATATTTAAATTAAAAACTGTTTAAAACAAATTTAAGTGAATTAAAATTAAAAACACTTAAATTTAATAAAATATTTATAGAAGTAGATAATAATTTTACTATCACTTATGAATTTTTCCACTTCTAACAATGAGCAATTTTTTTCTAATATTTAAAAAATTATTTCACATTAAAATAATGGATAAACTATGAATTAGTAAAAATGATGTTTAACAATATCTTACTTGCTATACAAGTCGGATAGAAGTGACACCCGTATTTTGAATAAATAAGGTAAATTGACGCGTGTGTAAATTTTAATAATTTTTTGTAAAATTGAATCAGGT
>NC_029786.2:95668033-95671552 GCF_000816755.2 Arachis ipaensis | reverse complement strand
TTTTCATATATATTTAAAATATGTTTTTTTTTAATGTTTGTGATTTTTTTAAAAAAATTTTCTAACATTTAATTTTATTTAATTTTATCTCTAATATTTTTAAATAATTCAATTTTATCCTAACGTTTTCGATTTGTATTAAAATTATTCTTAAAAATTTTTAATTTTGTTTCTACTGTTTTACATGAAATTAATGTACAGAAATAATTTGACTCAAATTAAAAACGTTAGAAATAAAATTGAATGTAATTAAATATTAGAAGTATTTTTGAAAAAATCGTAAATATTAGGGATAAAATTTTATCTTAATAAAAATAAAATTAGTTAAAATTATAAATAAATAATAGGGGTGTTTGCGGTGCGGTTTGGATCGGTTTTGAGTAAAAGATTCATCCGATCTGAACAATATATTTACTTGCGGTGCGGTTTGGATTAGATGATTTTTTTAAAAAAATTCGATCCGATCTTGATCCAATTTTTAGCGGTTTGGATTGGATTGGATTTGCGGTTTTGTAATGAAAATTAAATTCTAAAATATATTTAATAATTAATTAGAAAGTACTAATTCTCTATAGGATAAGATTGAGTGATGTAAGTAAACAGCCCATCAAATACAGACATGAAGATGTAAATGCTTCCGAAACTGACAAATCAGGGCTTCTGGAATTTTGTATCATGCCAACTTGACATCTTGTTATCCATAAATGGCAAAAAGAAAAAAGCGAAAAAAAAAATAAAGAAAGAAAAGGATGAAGAAACCTCACCATGGCATTCTCGTAATTTGAATCAAACGCGTTCCCTTTACTTCCTTCAATTACGCTTCTGTGTCCGCGTTCCCTTTTTCTAAAGAAAACACCAAAACCGAGTCACACACAACACACAAACACACCCTCCTCTGAGTCATGGACTCGTTCTTCGCTGCTACTGCTCCATAGGAAAGAAAAGAAAAGAAAAGAAGAGAGAGCCGTTGACAAAAATAAGAAACATGAATTCCCGATTTGCCCTTCGCCACCCTCTCAATTTTCCAATCATTGCCATCACCATAAAACGTTCACTCGTCGGAGCAAACCACACCTCTGCTCGCTTCTGCAGCCGATAAAAACCAGATACACCAAACGCCATTTTTCTTTTGAATAAATTTTCTTCAGACATTCCATTCATTCTTTTTTCCTTCAATTTCTGAGTGCTCAATTGTTCATAATCATACATTTTTTTCTATACATACATACATACCTAATTTTCGAGAGCGAGGGTGCAGAATCGGGTTCTATGGAACCTGCCTTAGGGAAACCGGGCTTCTTCCGGAACGTAATGGTACGGTTACTAGTCTTCGGTGTTTTTGTTGTCATTGTACGTTTCGCTTACGTCATTACTGTCGCCGGAGAATCCTGCACCGTCGGCGATTTCTGCTTCTTCTCTATCCCGCAGAGAGTTAACCTCGCCGTCGCCGGCGCCGGATCCGGCCGAGGCCCCCTCGCCGCACGCACCATCGCCGTATCTTCTGGCGAAACTAGCAAGGAGTGGATCGGCGCCGTGCGGTTCTACTCCTCGGTGTTCCAGGACCTCATGGCCGGAGGTTACCTCTCTCCGGAGTCGAAGTCGCTCTGCGTGGAATCTCCGGCTGGACAAGACGTCGTGGCGCTGAGGGAGATCGGCGTCGTTGACGCCGTCGGAATTGCGAAAAAACCGTCGAAGCCGCTGGTGAAGTCCGGCGAGGGTAAGCGGATTCCGTTTGGCGAGGATTCGTTCGATTTCATCTTCTCCGCCGCCGGAGGGATTGAGCGGTCATCGGCGCCGGTTGAGTTCGCGGCGGAGGTCGGCCGGACGCTGCGACCGGGAGGTATTGCTGTTTTCCATGTAAAGGCAAACGATACTTACAGCTTCAATTCATTTGTCGATTTATTCAATTGTTGCAAAGTAGAAAAATCTCATGATATAGAAGGGTTTGATTCATCAATGCCTCACATTAGAGAACTTGTTCTGAGAAAAGAAGGTGCTAGGGTTAGTTCTGATCCCAAATCAGGTTCCAGTTCTAACGGAAAATGCTATGTTCCTGGGTACAAGCAAGAATTGGTTAACCATGCTGAGCCTTTGATTGAAGAGGAACCATTGAAACCATGGATCACTCTCAAGAGGAATGTGAAGAACATAAAGTACCTTCCTTCAATGGTTGATATTAGTTTCAAGAATAGGTATGTGTATGTTGATGTTGGAGCTAGAAGCTATGGCTCTAGCATTGGGAGCTGGTTTAGAAAGCAGTATCCGAAACAGAACAAGACCTTCCATGTGTATGCAATTGAAGCAGATAAGCATTTTCACAAGGAGTATGAGTTGAAGAAAGGGATCACATTGCTTCCATATGCTGCTTGGGTGAAGAATGAGACCTTGACATTTGAGATTAATGGCGATCCTGGCGACAAGGAGAAGGTTGCAGCTGCGAAAGGAAGAGGGATGGGAAGGATTCAACCGGTGAAGAATCCCGGTGGGTTCGATGGTGGTGAGATTGAGAGGATTCAAGGCTTTGATTTTGCCGATTGGCTGAAGAACACGGTTTCGGAGAATGATTTTGTTGTTATGAAGATGGACGTTGAGGGTACTGAGTTTGATCTTATTCCAAGGTTGTTTGAAACCGGTGCCATATGTTTGGTTGATGAGATTTTTCTTGAGTGCCATTACAATAGGTGGCAGAGGTGTTGCCCTGGACAAAGGAGTCCAAAGTATGAGAAAACATATGATCAATGCTTGCAGCTATTCACTTCTCTTAGACAAAGTGGTGTTCTTGTTCATCAATGGTGGTAACGATTTCCATGTGATCATACACACTTCCTGTATCATTACTGTTTCTACATGTTTTTTCTTCATAGTTTCAGCAAACACAGAAGATTCCTCTGTTTTACAAATTTCATTACCTGTAACAGTTGCAAATGAGAATGAAAATCATCTCTTTATACATCAATTGCATTTTGTTTCCAAATCCCAAAGTCTCATAATTTTCTTGTATACATATAGTAAATTTAGTAATGGATACTCCAACCTGTTATTTTCTTAGATTGTTGTAGAATGAGTAGTTTAAATGTATCAAATAATAAAATTTCGGGAATTTTTTTTTGAGTGTCCTTTTATGGTTTATAATCCGAATTTATACCGAATTCTCATGTCTGAATTTTGATTTAAGTTGCTAAAATGGACTTATTTCATTAGTAATTCCGTCATATTATCTATATATATTTGGAGATGAACAACTCACATCTAACATCTTATATCTCACATGATTAAGTTGCCAAAATGTGCTTATTTCATTAGTAATCATCAACAACTCACATCTAACATCTATATATCTCACATGATTAAGTTGTCTATTGTCTATATATATTTGAAGATCGACAACTCAAATCTAACATCTTATTTCTCACATGATTAAGTTGTCAAAATAGGTTTATTTCATTAGTATTTTTATCATATTGTTTATATATAAGTCCATTTTGACAATTTAAATTTTAATATACCGATAATATATGT
>NC_029786.2:95660618-95667537 GCF_000816755.2 Arachis ipaensis | reverse complement strand
TTTTTACAAATAAAATAATATCTAATTAGTTGTTTGTATAAAATTATTTTAATAGTGCATGAAAATTAAATTTTTTTTACTAAATTCATATTTATTATGTTTTTATTAAAAAGTTTGAAATTGTTCACTAAGAATAATTTTAATACTTTTTTATATTAGTTAAACTCTCTAATATATCATTGATATATTGATTCTTTCAAGATAGATTGATCTAATACAATGTATCATTAATTATGAGCGCCGCCATGTGAAACTAAACACGTGGTTGTTGAAGTTTCTGTGAGGTGGTTTTCTCTGCATTTAAAGAAAGCTACAAAAGATGAAACAACAAACTGATATGAATGAATAATTTGCACTTGCTGTGTCCGTATACAATTATTAAGCATGTTACTTATGAAAATGATGCAATTTGAAGATCAAAATTATGCAATAAATATAGCTTGGTTCACAGAAATCTTGTTTCTTATGATAGCGGTGGAATAGTATGAGTAATGTATCTTGCATCCAACGCAACTTTATTTGCCACTGCAATGAAGCAAACGTTGTTTTATGTCACAGTCACACTTTATTCTGTCCCCAAAATTATAAATTTCCAAGTTCCAATAATCGATCTGCTCTTTACCCTTTACTTGATGTTACGGGCAATTTGTAATTGGGCATATTATTTGAGTCTATAAAATCTTATGGGACTTTTGATATAAATTCTCTTTTTCTTTTTAAGTATTTGGAGATTAATGAATTAACAAAATGAGGGGGAAAAAAAAAGCGTAACTATTACCAAGTAGGGAAATCAGAACAATATATATTGTCACTTTTTCTAGCTTACTGTTCTTGGTGGCCTGTGGGGTTTGGGCGCATTGATTCTATTTAAATTTTAAGGTCTCTTGATGGTTGCAAGAAAAAGATGAACTCCATGCAAGAGAAAAGAATCTTGAACTCATATTTTTATTTTTGACGTTTTATTTTATTTTATTTTAATTGCTTGATTAAAAATAGAATATTTTTAAATATTAAAAACGAAATTAAAAGGTAGTGGAAACATTAGAAATTAAAATACCTGGTTACCCTAATGTTAATGTAATAGTGAAAACAGCAACTAAAAATTGCTTTCTAGAAGGTTCCACATTGTTATCAACGCACATCAACCAATAAGGAGAACTTAAACAACATAATTAACATGGTATGACAAAAGGATGGTAGTTTCAAGGAATACAACTAAAGAAGTTTATTTAACTAAACCCTATACCAATTTATCATGCTTTCTTCTTCTTTTTAACCAAGAATCTAAGTAATTTTCTTAGACTTACAGAAATTTCAAAAGACTTGTTCGAATTAGACGTTATTCTCATTTTTTTATTTGCCCCAATCTAAAAGGTTTGAGATGGAATTATGTTTTACCAAAACAATAAAATAAAATAAAAATATTTGTTCTTTTAGTTTCATTCTAATTTCGATGAATTTTGATCACATTTTATTCTCTTCTTAATAATCAATTTAAACATATGTAAATATTGTATGTTGTAGATATATTAACAGAACTTTTTTTTTTTTCTATATTCTCAATATTTTAAGCAGATTACTTGTCAAAGAAAGAAAATCAACCCCACATTAATATATAAATCAATACAATATTATTGAACTTCAATTGTTCATGATATATATCAATTCAAGTATTTGGTACGAAACTATGAATGAAGCTCTTTAAATGAATGCCCCAAAAAATGACGTAAATGTGGCGAATATGGTGGGGATTAAGCTTGTGTTGTAACTAACATCTCTTGACATGTCGGGTCCTTTATTCTCTGTATTTGTGGGGTTATGAGAATTTTCCAATTCACTGAAGACGACTTTTGTTTGTGGTTCAAATTTCGCAATTCTTTGCTTTTCCATTTGGCAATTGGTACCTTCTTTTTCTTTCCAAATTAATCACGTCCTTTTGTAGCTTGATGAGTCCATATAATTTCTAATGGACATTTTATTGCTACCTTCAAAATGTAAAATTCATTCATGTTTCTATACCGTACCGTATATAATGAAGATATGAGAATGATTAGTGGCACAACTATATTTTATTTTTTATATTTTCAAGAGTTAAATCCAAAACCTTAGTTAAGGTATAAATTATTGGTTAAAGTGTTATTTTGATTTCAAAGTTTAGCCCCAATTTTAATTGGGTCTGCATCTTAAGTACGTAGACATTTTTTATAAAAAAATTCATGACTTTTGCTTAGTAATTATATGATTTTTAAGATTATTTTATTAGTACTTTGATTTTCTTGGTATTCTTTTAGAAAAATTTTAGGAAAAGAGAAGCAAAAGCACAAGGAGAAACCAAGAATTGAAGACAAGTGCAGAGAGAATTTGTAAATGCTATCAACTATGACTTCTTCATACTCCAACGAGCATAACTTGAACTATAGAGGTCCAAATAATGCGATTTCAGCGGCATTAGAAAGCCAGCTTTTAGAGCTTTTCAACGATATATAATAAATTATACTTTCTTTCTAGAATCATGGCGCTAAACGCTGTGACATTGGCGTTTAGTACCAGTCCGCGAAGCAACCTTGGCGCCAAACGCCACGACTTCAAGTTGGCGCCAGTTCCTGCACTCAAGGTGGTCCCCACGTCCTCAGCAAATCAATCAATCTCGTGTATTTAATTTGTATTTGAATTTATTTTTTAATTAGAAAAAGATATTATTTAAGTTTTTTAAATTTAAATTAGGAAGTTATCTTAACTACTCTGGTTAAAATAAGATTAGTTTTAGAATTTGAATTTGAATCAGTAGAAATTTTAGTATAAATAAGTGAGATCACTCATAGAGAAGGGACTCTTTCTCTCGATCGCTGACTCTCTTCTCTTTTTCACCACTTTACAGTTTTCAATTTCTTAAGAATTTCAAGAACAAGCATGAGTTTTTAATTCTCCTATATTAAGGTGAGAAGCTCTGTTAGTCTATAGATTAATGCAATTATTTTTTCTATTTCTAATTCATGCAATTGATTCTTCTTTAAGAAATAGTTTTCGTTCTTCATCTCAAAATATTTTTTGTTATTTATTTAGTTTTTTTTTGTTATTTCAAAAATTTAAAATTTAAATTTTAAGATAAAATTTGAATTTAAGGGGAGTGGATCCTCTCCAGTAAAGAAACAACTGGTGAGAGATCACACTGCATTTTCTCAAGTGTTGAAAAAACCGGAGAGGATCCATTTCCGAATTTAAGTATGTGTTTTTTTTATTTTAAATTTAAGAGATTTGAATTCAAATCTATCTTATTTAAGTTGGTAAATTTAAATTTAATGGCGTTCCTTTCTACAACTCTGTCACCGTGTTCATTCTCCTCTCTGTCGTCGCATCTCCTACCTTATCCATTGCTATGATGTCCTCTATTGCGTCATTTTGAAAGAAGTTACTTTTGTGTCATTTAGATTTTTTGTATAAAATCTTACTGTTTTGTATAGAATAACTACTTTCAACTCTATTCCTATAGAAATTAATAATTAGTCAGAACTAGAACTATTAGAGAGATGGAGATGGAAAATAATATTTCCGCCTTTGTCCTACCTCGCTGACATTCCTACTATATTTCAGTCCCCAAAACTTTTAAACTTCCTATTTCAATCCCAAAAAGTTTTAAACATATTCAGTGTCACACCATTAAATCTGATATAAACAATTTGTATATTGAAAAGTTAATAGCATTTAATTTCATTATGTAAGTAAAATCTATCTACCATATAAAAGACTTTTCTTTGATTTTGGAACATTAATGATTGATTATTAGTATTTGAAGTTTTGTATAAAAATAAATTAAAGAGAAAAAGTATTACAAGAATATTTTGGTTATGTTTTTCTAACATATAGAAGAAGATATGACTTAACTAGTAATATTATTAAATTCACATCGCTCATTCTATCAACTATTAGTGTTAAATAATGGAAGATAACATTGAACATAAAATTTGTTGGGATAAAGATAAGACGATTAAGGGTGTGTTTGTCAAATACTAAACACGTTTAACCTTTTTTTTCTGAACACAGAAGTGATTTTACATCCTAAAAGTGGGTTCTCTTAAAAGCAAAAAATTGTAACTTCTGCGTTCACTTAACAGGCGTTTAAGTTTGTTGCTTGTGATTATTGGCTTTAATAATTTTTTTCATAATTTTTTTATTATTTTTTATATTTTGATTTTTTATTTTTATTAAATTTTTGTTGTAATATATTTTTTTTAATAATTAACTAATTATCTATCTAAAAGTGATTTTAACTAATATTATCCAAACAATATTCATTTTATCAAAATCAGTTTTAGTATAAAATTGACAAACATAAATCATGTTGGTATAAACTTACTTCTATTCAAAATCAATTTTATAAAATCTCTCATTCAAACTCTAGTTTGACAAACCTCAATCCAAACACACACTAAAGCGTTAGATACCAAATTAAAATTTGACCAAAATATTAAAGACAAAAATATTACTTTACCCCCAAATTATTTGTCATTTCAACTAATTTTATTTATATATATATTTAATAAAAAATAAATAAAAGAGTAAATCAATAGAAACATGTACTTATTGATACATTAGTTTCGTATAAAGATAATGAAGTAATATAAATTTGTAAACAAAAAAAGGTCGTTGAAATAGTATTATAAATAACAAAAGTTTCACCCAAAAACACAAAATGGTTAATTTATTTGACAAATTTGTTAGAGCAAAATGATATTATTATTATTATTGTTGGTGGTGTTGTTGGATTTTGGTTTTTTATGGATGATTTTAAAATGATTTGATTTTTCCTAACGAGAATTTTGATACTTTACTCTTCCACATTATGAATAGTGAGAAATGAACTTGTTAGTGCATTACTGTCTCGTGTTTAAGAGTAGAAAATACATGTCAAGAGTTTTAAAAAGTGGTAAAAAAGGTTGTACATCTTTTATTATTATTTTTTTATATCCATGCATTTGAGTCAGTAGATGTTATTTGCCTCATGCAATCATACAATTCATTATAGAAATATGTTAAGTTAATACTTAAGTTTGAGTTGATTGAATTATTTAAGCACAAAAATTTATATATATTTGTACATTGTTTTTACAATAATAAGTAAAATTTTGTTTTATGTTCTGCTTGCTTTTATGTTTTCTTTTTCCTTATTTTCTTGATGTTTTCTCTAATGAAAAATTTTAAATGATTAATATTTTTCTTTTATATTTATCATGTATTTGAGCCAATATAATTCTAACGAACTTCTAATTTTTTCCGAAAAAAAGAAATGTTAGCATCCTAATATTTTCTTTTTATTTCAGTGCGTGAAAACTCTCTCTTCTAACAACATTAGTCGTTGCCACAATAAATGGAGCTGTTAACAGTTAAATTTTCAAAGAATATACAGATTTTTATTGATTAAAATAGTATATCCATTACGAAAATCTTGAACCGAATTAGGATTGAGCCAACTCAAACTATAATGTGTCTCTAATCCTAACCTTATTATAAATTAAATGACAAAAGAAAAAAAAATCCTTCTCTTGACCTTTCACTTTTATCCAAACTCCCAATCATAATTTTCCTCCCCCACCCCCAAAGAAAAAAAATAACTCATTTTTTCCTACACATTATTGGTTCTTTTATCCAGAAATCTATTGGTAGATATATGGGAAATGCTTGTACGTGTCAAGTTTCTATTGGACGAAAAGTGTATGATGCTGATGACTCTGATTCAAATAATTCAAATGATTATTTACCATATAGATATGGACATTGTGGAGCCAAGGTTATGTTAAGTGGATCCTCTAAATTTGTATCAATGTATTCCCAAAAGGGTCAAAAAGAAGTGAATCAAGATGCAATGACAGTTTGGGAGGTATAATTAATAGGATTAATCTTTTAGGTATTTTAAATATCCATCTTCTAATAGTTTTAAACATTAATCTCAGATTAATTATATATATAAAACTAAAATTATGATTAAAATTATTGAAATATCAGTATCTTATGAAATAATTGACATACTTGTTTAATTATATCACTACGAAAAAAAGTCAATGATCACGCTTTTTTTTGCTAAGCTTTAAAAGCGTGGTCAAAAGTGGTCAATGGCCACACTTTTATGAAGGTGGTGATTGATTACAGATTTGACCATGTTTTTTCTTGTTACGCTTAAAAAACGTGGCGAAAGAGGTCTATAGCCACGTTTTTATTAGGGTGACAATTGATTCGAGATTTATCCATGCTTTTTACGTAGCCATAGAGAGAAACAGGCACGCTTTTAAAGCGTGCCAATAAAGTTGTTATAGTAGCATTTTAAAAGCGTGGCCGATTCTTTATGTGTCTCATTTTTCTGCCTCTATCATTTTATTAAAATTTTTCTTCTTTTTTTTTTTTTCAATAATCAATCTCAATCATTTGCACACACAAATTTATATGATCAAATGATGAATTAGCTAGGGCAAGTAAATTGTTATCTTCAATATATATGATGTATACTCAGAACTTCACTGGAGAAAAAGACATGATATTTTGTGGTGTGTTCGATGGTCATGGTCCTCAAGGGCACAAATATGCACAAACCATATGCAATAATCTTCCTTCAAAACTCTCCACATCAATCAAAATGTCACAGCAAATTAGTAAGAGCCAACTTGGATTGGATATCAATGGTGATGAAAACCAAAACATGCCTTGTGTTTCATGGGAGGGAAGCTTTTTGAAGTCTTTTAGTGAAATGGATAGAGATCTTGCTCAGAACGTTTACATTGGTAGCTTTAGTGGCGGTAGCACTGCTGTCACTATAGTTAAGCAGGTATAATTGAAAATATCACAATTGCATTATTACTAACTATTAATATTTGCAGTTTTTTTTATTGTAACTTATAATCTGATGATATAAATTCTTAATTCATAAAAT
>NC_029786.2:95660186-95660532 GCF_000816755.2 Arachis ipaensis | reverse complement strand
TAATTATTACATTACTTTTTCAAAAATTTTTAGGAAAATCAGTTGATAATTGGTAATTTAGGAGATTCTCGTGCAATTCTTTGCACAAAAACAGATGACAATTTTCGAATTCCTATTCAACTTACCGTTGACCTAAAACCAAATATTCCAAGTAAGTATTAAAGTTTATTTATAAATCTAGAAAAAATCACTTGTTTAGCTTTTAATTCCATTTGGCTTATTTATTTGTTCTTGAGGAGTTAAAACATGAAACTTTTGGAAAAATACACTTTGAAAAAATTATATATATTTATTATTTCACATATACAAATATTTAGATGTATGTTTGAAAATAATATACTACAGG
>NC_029786.2:95608084-95660134 GCF_000816755.2 Arachis ipaensis | reverse complement strand
AAACATTTAGCAGCAGTTTCTAATAACATTAACATTGTTTTTAATGAGCTGTTATTTGTATAATAATTTTGATATAATTGATGTGAGTATTAGCTTATATGTTTGGATATTTTCAATTAAAAATAGCTTCAATATATATTTTTTTTTGGATTGTATAAAAAAATACTTTTATTTGATAAAATATTTTTCATAAAAGGTCATAATTGATGTGCCATTCTTTCATGCCTATGAAAATCAAAATCAAAATCAAGTCTACTATGGTTAATAAATACCTTTCTTATGATTGTCACTCATATAATCAGGTGAAGCTTCAAGAATAACTAAGTGTGGAGGCAGAATCTTTCCATCAAAAGATGATCCAAGTGGTATAAATAGAATATGGATGGCTGAAGAAGATTGTCCTGGCTTGGCTATGACAAGATCATTTGGAGATTTCTGCCTAAAAGATTATGGTCTCATCTCAGTTCCTGATGTAATCTATAGAAGAATTAACAAACAAGATGAATTTGTGGTTTTGGCCTCTGATGGAGTAAGTATATACATTATTGAAATAATAATTTTTTATTCAAAAATGTTATTTGTATACCAAAATCAGTCACTAAAATCAGTCACCAATGTATTTGTATATAAATATGTGTGGTTTAATTTATTTTTAAAGTGTATTTGTATTCTAACATATATTTTATACTGGTGACTGATTTTGGTAGCTGATTTTAGTGTACATGTAGTATTACACATTTTTATTTTAGCTAAAATAAAGAGACTGGCATATTAAATGACTATACTATTATTATATGATTTTAATTAGAGAATTAATTTTTTTTTAACAAATATCAGTAAATTTTTTAAAGGTTTAACTATTCTATCGATCCTTATAATTTTACTGAATTTTCAATTTGGTCCTTATACTTTTTTTCTTTTCAATTGGATCTCTATATCATATCAAATTTTATAATTAAATCTTTGCCGTGACAAAAATATTGGAATTAACAGAATATTCTGTTAAACAAGACGAATATGTCCAACGCTTGAATGAATATTCTATTTTGTTTAACAGAATATTTAGTTGGTTACAATATTTTTGTAACAGCAGGGACTTAATTACAAAATCTGATATGATATAAGAGCTTGTTTGGGTGAGCTTCTAAGAAAAGATCTTTTTTCGAGTTATCTTTTTTTTAAAAGATCTTATAGAAAAGTAAAAGTAATTTTATGTTTGGATATCTCATGTAAAAAGATCTTTTTATCTATCAATTATGTTTGGGTATAATAATATAAAAGTACTTTTTTGTTTATTTATTACATGAAAAATATCTTTTTTTTAAGAGAAAAAGATCTTTTAAAAAAAGATGTAAATTACAGCTTCTCAAAAAAGATGTTTTTTTTTTATTTTTCTAGTGCTTTTACTTTTACTACTAGAAATTTGCCAAACACGCTAAAAAATAAAAAAAAAGATCTTTTTTCATTGAAAAAAAATCTTTTTTTATCAAAATAATGACGCCCAAACAAGCACTAAAAACCCAATTAAAAAGAAAAAAAAATTATAGGGACCTAATTGAAAATTCGATAAAACTATAGGGACTAGTGGAGTAATTAAACATTTTTTAAACTTACATTTTATCATAAATTTTTAAATTTAAACTCCAAATCTTTTGAAAAATGAGCATTAAAAAAAGAATTATAATAAAAAATTAGTTAATGTTAGTTAATTAAAAATTAATTTTTTATATATACTTAATTATTTTTATGATATTCACAGATATGGGATGTGCTAACAAATGAAGAAGTAATTAACATAATTAGTTCAGCAAGGAAGAGGTCAGAAGCAGCAAAAACATTAGTAAAGCATGCCCTTCAAGCCTGGAAAGTCAAGTGTCCTAATGCTGCAGTTGATGATTGTACAGCTATATGTTTGTTCTTGAATAATTAACTATAATGAAATTTAAAAGAATGATAGAATGGACCCCAAATTCCAACTCACAAGGAACAAAAAGTGATAATTTAAAGGAATTAGGTCAAATCAATTCTGTTCCACACATTATATAACAAATATGGATAATCTTCAATTTGCTGCAGTTGTGAAATTCCAGAATATAATTCAAAGATAGATAGAGGATATGCTGATGTCTATTTTTTTTTTTTTCGGTTACATGCTGATGTCTATTTATTTTGTTGCTGTGTTAACATGTAGGAGGTTTTTTTTTTTTTCATTTTGGGTCAGGTTGGACAAGTTTTCATATGGGCCTGCTACTAGGCCTTAGAATTTCCCTTCATGTTGTATTATTCTTCAGCAGAGAAGAATAAAATTTTCAAACTTAGACTAGTCTAATTTTATTAGTGTGTTTAAGTAAGTATTAGATGTTAAAATTCTGCTTTATACATACAGTAATTTATTAGCTAACAGCAAATCCTTAAATAAAACTCAAATCTATAATAAATTAATTTTTAATTTGTCGAACTAAAGAATAACAAAAGAAAAATGAATTTTTTCAGACAAAAACAAAAAAGAAAGAAAGTCTAGTAAAAGAAACAGGGGATAAGGAAACAAGGACAAAATCAACCTGAATAATAATAATAATAATAATTAATTAAGTTGTTATCCGTGTCTGTGTAATTTTTGTTCGATTAGTTCTAATTTAAAATATTTGATTTTGTTCCGATATCATTAGTTTGTTAATACTAATAAAATAACATGTTAATAAAAGCTAACATGGTGTACATTTTAATTTAACAGAAATACTAAATAACTAATTTTTTTTTAATCAAGTCCAACCAATTCAAATTTATATACACTTAATTTTTTCTTCGTACATTCTTTTTCTTCCTCCTCCTCCTCCTCTTCTTCCTTCTCCTTCTCCTTCTCCTCCTCCTTCATTATCATGATCATGATTATTATTATCACTTCCTCTTCCTCCACCTCCACCTTCTCGTTCTCATTTTCTTCTTTCATCATCATCATAATCTTTTTTCTTCTGTACAATTTTTCTTCAACGTCGTCATTGTCGTCATCGTCGTAAAACAGTTGGTGAAACAGGAGAGATAATTTTGAAAGGAGGATAATAAATAATATCTGAAGAAATGTTTGGTGAAATCAACTTAGAGATATATCCTTGCCAAACAAGCTGGTGATTCCCTTCCCCGGATCATTTTGTTTTACAATAGACTCTCCAACCAAAACCTGCATAAAAGTAAAATTCTTGCACATTAACATTATATGACACAATTGCTTGCAAACACGTTGGATAAAAAAATTAAGTTAAAAAAATCACTTTATATGGACATATTAAACTTGCAATACTTACAGCTTTAACACCTGCTTCTTGTACATATGCAATATCATTTGGTGTGAACAGACCAGATTCTCCTACCATCTGAAGAAGCCATAAAACCATTAGAATGGTTTTCAAAATCAGATAACATCTCTTTCATACAACTGTAATTAACAAAGAAGGCTACTTACAATTATGTTTCTCTCACGGACAATTTTGCCTCGCTCTCCTTCAAGAAGTTTCTTCGTATTGGCGATATCCACCTCGAATGTTTCTGCAAGCCGATAAAGGTAAAGCAAAATCATTGATGATCCTAGCCTCGAAAGTTTATATATAATAAAAAATTGACCAAAAAGGATGAAAGACAAATGGTAAGGCATACCAAGATTCCGATTGTTGATGCCAATAAGCTCAATCCCCTCTATGCCAAGAACACGATCGAATTCCTTCTCGTCATGCACCTAGATGAAAAAAATCATGAGATTTTCAAAATAAGAAAAGGGTTTCTTTCCTCAGAACCATCACGAAATAAGACATTCAGTACCGAGTTGACGTAGGACTATGAGGTAATAACAAACAAGAACATGCCAAACAGATTTGAGTATCACATTCATGAAACCTTTTATAGTAATTCATGGTTTTGATTAAAGGTAACATGGTTTCAGCCTAACTCCAATTTAGTCAATCTATACCACACAACAATCAACCTCTTGCCTTCAAGAAAAGAAAATCATTACGTTAACGAATTAAATTTGTACATATGCACTATTCACACCTCAAGACTCAAATCAGGTCCACACAAAGGACAAGTTTACACTATATAACATGGTTAAATTCATAAGTAACATCATATATCAGTAAGATCACAAGGGTTATTTAATGTTGGATGTTACATGAAATTAAGGGGATGGAATAAAGAAACACTACCCATACCTCAACAAGTGCTGCCAGTCCAAGTATTTTGCATATCTTAATCATGTATTTTATGTCAAGATCAGGCAAAACAGCGGCAATTAGAAGGACCGCATCTGCACCTTTGATTCGAGCATAATAGAGTTGCCATGCATCTATGATGAACTCTTTGCACAACAAAGGACACTGCATATTTTTTAAGAGTCAATAAAATGACCTACATAAAGCATGAAACCAAATTCAGAAAACAAACCTTTACTCCAGCCTTTCTTATTAGCTCGAGGTTTTCAAAGCATCCCTGAATCAATAAGCCAGAATCAAGAGTCAGTTATTATTTAGTGGCCGAATAAGACCAACTTCACACTTGACCAAGTATTGTAATGAGTTTCTAACAATTTTTAAGTTAGTTGTTTACCTTAAAATACTTTTGATCTGTCAGAACACTTAGACATGCCACTCCACCTCGCTCGTAAGCTTGAGCAATTTCAACCTATAAGATAAGCAAACAAGAGCAATATCATGAGGAAACAAACAACTCATTTTAGTGGTCATGACAAAAGGATAAAAATAATTCAGAGGGTAAGAGATAAGAGGGAAGCAAAAGGCTTAAGATGCTCCAATGAAGAAATTGATACAGCATGAAATAATTCAAGACCTATCATTGCAAACATAACTCAAATCAAGCACTCATAATGTAACAACTTGAAAGGTGTTACAAAGAAACAAGAAATATAACAATTCTAGGCATAAAAACAAAATGGACTTACTGGATCAAAGTTCTCTCTCAAGACACCTCTACTTGGCGAAGCCTTCTTCACTTCGGCTATCAACCCCGGAAGTCCAGTTCGTTCATTTGCCGCCCTCAAAGCACCAATAAAATCACGCGTAGGAGGAGCATTTTGAAGGTGTTTCTTTCAAAATATATATATATATATATATATATACAGAAAAAAATTGAGAATAAAGCAAATCAACCATCATACCTGTGAAACTTCTACATCCTTGTTCCACACAATCTCTTCCAAAATGTTACGGGGTGTATTACCCTCATTCTGCAATCGGAATTCGAAGGGTCCTACGTAATGCAAAGGAGGTCCTGTTGGTGGTCTCCTCCTTATCCTTATACCCTGGCTAGCAGCAACTTCATCTTGAAACATTCCCACTTCCCACTCCTTCACTTTCAGTGCCTCTACCACAGATTCAGCAGAGGTTGCAGCAATTGTAGCCGAACCCTCAGTAGACTCCACCTAACCAAACCATCCACAGAACCATATGGTTTAAAAAACTTATCAGGGTTCGTCCAAAATTAAAAGGCAGTGTTCTCCATTCTACATTCCAATTGAACCCAAATTCTACTTCTATAACATATATTAACATTCACAGCTTATTAAGGCTAATTATTAGAATCAATTTCATCATTTGGAATTTTTGGATTAGTCAAATTCAGCTAGTTGCAATTGACTAATTCAAATGGTTCTAATCTAATTCAAATCAAGTGAACCACATGAAATCCAACTTAGGAGCGGGAGGAAACAACAATTCAAAACATTCACAAAACCAATGATAAAATCAACTGGGGTTCCAAGACTCTGCAATATATACACCAATTGAACACAACTTCAAAATGAAAAATCAACATACCCATAAAAAATTGAGAGATTCCCATATCAATGCACAACAAAACCCCACAAAAGATATAAAATTTACGGTGGTAAAATAAATTTACCTGAGCACGGACAGAGAAAGAGAAAAAGGGCTTTCTTCTAGAAACATTCATTTGGATTGGGGTAATCCAGCTTCTGGGTCTAGAAGAGGATGAAAAGGCCTGAAAGGGTACCGTGAGAGAGGTCAAAGCTTCCATCTTGAGCACCCTCTGGCCGACGGCGATGGAGAAGGTGGAGGCTGCTAGGGCTAGTCTCTCATATGGTCATCCAAGTATAATATCCACACTTAATTAGGCCTATGATCATTCACTCATAAATGACGGTATCATATTTTTAATCTCTCAAACTCACTAACACTCATAATAATAAGGAAAGAATTTTTTTAAAACAAACACTAAGTATTTTGGTTCATAGAAATATGGATAACAACATATACATATGAAGTCTTTATATAGGTAAACTTTTATAATAAAATAATAATTCTTATAACAACTAACCTTTGACTAGTTAATTCCTTGTTCAATTTTACTTCAAATTCTTAATCATCAATCTTGAAACTTCCAATTCATGATTCTTCATTCTTTTAATATGGAGATGATGAGTGCAACTTATAGTTGTACTATTCTCTTGAATGTTCTTTAAAAATCTTCTAAGCTTCCAATATGTTAGCTTCTAGCAATATCTAGCCAATTGATAATTATTGTATTCAACTCAAACTTTGCTTCTTCAATTCTTTAATCATGTTTCATGAAAATTCTAATCCATGCAAGTTGATAGATAGCACAAGAAATTTGTAGAATCTTGGTGATGAACCATGAACTTGTAACCACTTTGAATTCAAATTGAATTTTGCCTTTGACTTTTCTAAACTTATGTTACTTCCATACCACTTGATTTAATTTTCTAAAATTGCCTCCCTTAAATTAAGCTGTAGAGTTTATCATTCAAAGCATCTTCTTTAATTTGTAAAATAACTCGGTCTTTAGCGGTTTTGTAAAGATACCAGCAGACAGCAACTTGGTCTTCAGTGGGACAGTACTCAATAAAAACTTCTTTCTCATTCACCAACTCTCTGATTTTGTGAAATCGAATATCAATATGCTTCGATTTTCCATGGAATACTAGATTTTTGCAAAGTGTAATAGCTGACTTGTTATCGCAAAATATTGTTGTTGGAGTACTTTGTTTCTTGTTCAATTCCTCAAGAATTCTTCTTAGCCAAACTGCTTGTGTTGCACAACTTGTTGCTGCTATATATTCTGTTTCTGCTGTAGAGAGTGCTACTATTAGTTGTTTCTTTGACGACCATGAAATTGCACCAGAACCAAGATGAAATACAAACCCTGAGGTACTTTTTCTTGTTTCTATATCTCCAGCCCAATCACTATCAGTGTAACCGACAAGATTCACTTCAGTAGTATTTTTGTAATAAATACCATCATTTAAAGTACCTTTGATATATCGAAGAATTCTTTTTGTCGCTTGCAAATGGTTGGTACAAGGCTCCTCCATAAATCTGCTAAGCAAATCAACTCCAAATACAATATCTGATCTAGTCGCAGTCAAGTACCTTAGACTTCCAATCAAGCTTTTGTAATATGTAGGATTTACTATTCTTCCTTTATCTTCTCTCAACAACTTGAACTTCTCTTCGATTGGAGTAGGAACTGGTTTTGAATGTTCCATTTGAAATTTCTTTAAAATATCATTTGCATATTTTTTCTGAGAAATGAAAATACCATCATCTCTTTGAACCACTTCAATGCCAAGAAAGTAAGACATCAAGCCTATATCTATCATTTCAAAGTGTTTATCATAGCCTCCCTGAATTCTGTAATTATCTTCAAATTGTTGCTAGTAAAGATTAAATCATCAACATAAAGACACACGATCAAGATATTTCCAGGTTCAACGAACTTGATATAAAGCGTATGTTCAAATGGACATCTTTTGAAACTATTCTGAGTAAAATAAGAATCAATCTTCTTGTACCATGTTCTTGGTGCTTGTTTTAACCCGTACAAGGCTTTCTTCAACTTGTAAACTTTATCTTCTTTTCCAAAAACTTTATATCCTACAGGTTGCTCAACATACACTTCTTCTTCTAAAGTGCCATTTAGAAATGCAGACTTAACATCCATTTGATATATCTTCTACTTATTTTGAGCCGAGAGTGAAATAATCATACGAATAGTATCTAATCTAACAACAGGAGAAAATACTTCAAAATAATCGATACCTGGCTTTTGTTTGTATCCTTTTGCAACTAATCTTGCTTTGAAACGATCAACTTCACCGTTGGGTTTGTACTTAGTTTTGTAAACCCATTTTACTCCAATCGACTTCTTATCTGCTGGTAAATCTGTCAGCTCCCATGTGTCATTCTTCTGAATGGCATGAATCTCCTAATCCATTGCTTTCTTCCAAGTGTTGTCTTTAGAGGCTTCTTCAAAGTTCAACGGCTCACAGTATGAAAATAGAGCAAAATTTATGATTTCTTCATCGGACGGATCGTTGTTATTGCCAACTTCATAATCTGCTAATCTAGCAGGTAGTCTCTGCTCTCTTTGTGATCTTCTAGATGATTCTGGTTGTTCGGTTGTGTCAGGTTGCCTTTCTTCTACTTCATCACATGTATTTGGAATTATAGTCAGCTGCTCTTCTGTCTTTGTGTTCCAGTCCCAGATGTCTTTCTCGTCGAACGTCACGTCTCTGCTGATGATTACTTTCTTTGTTTATGAATTGTACAACTTGTATGCTTTTGAGTCTGTGCTATAGCAAATAAAGATACACTTCTCGCCTTTGTCATCTAACTTCTTCCATAATTGATCTGGTACATGGGCATAAGCAATACACCCAAAGATTCTGAAATAATGGATGGAAGGCCGCTTTCCACTCCAAGCTTCCTCTGGAGTTTTATCACGAACACTTTTTGTTGGACACATGTTTAAAATATGAATTGCTGTTGCGACTGCTTCTGCCTTAAACTCTTTAGGCATTTGTTTTGACTTGAGTATGCATCTGACTATATCCATGATGGTTCTGTTCTTTCTTTTAGCAACTCCATTTTGTTGAGAAGTGTATCTAGTTGTTAGTTGGTGTTGAATTCCGTGTTGCTTAAACTATTCTGAACACGCAAGATATTTTGTTCTTCTGTCAGTTCTGAGAATTTTGATTTTATAGCCACTTTGTTTTTCGACAAATGCCTTTAATGTCTTAAAGACATCACATGCTTTTGATTTCTGCTTCAGAAAGTATACCCATGTATATCTACTAAAATCATCAATAAAAGTGATAAAGTACCTGCTACCATCATTACTTGGAACTTCTACAGAACAAAGATCTGAATGCACAATTTCAAGTAATCTTCTAGCTCTCCATGACTTTCCTGTAGGGAATGTATCTCTGTGCTTCTTTTCCAGTTGACAAATCTCGCAAATACAATTGGAAATATGAATCTGTGGTAGGCCAGAAACAAGTCTTTCCTTGAAAGGTAGTTTAGGCCAGAAAATGAAAATGTCCAAACTACATGTGCCACAGCCAGTTATCATCAAGTATCACAAAGCTCATGCAAGAGGGATTAACATGTTAAATTTTTAATGGAAACATTCTGTTTGAATTTATCTTTGCTTTATCTATGAACCTTCCGTTGTTGTCAAACACAGTGTAATATCCATGATAAGTTATCATCTTATATCCCTTCTCAGATAATTGCCCCATACTCAGTAAATTGTAATCAAGTTTAGGAGCATAGTAAACATCAGAAATATAACTCAGAGAACCATCCTTCAATCTAATTGGTATGTGCCCTTTTGCTTCAATAGGGATCTTTGTACTATTACCAAACTTCAATAATAGTTTAACAGAATCATCTAATGAAGAAAAGAACTCCTTTCTACCAGACATATGATTACTACAAGCATTATCTAAGTACCATATATTTTCATCTTCAACACATGAATTTCTTGTAAAAAATAAAGTCTGAGTACCCGGATTATCATTAGTATTTTAATGATGTTTTTCTAAAACGTGTGCTTGATTGTTATTCATCATTTTGAATATGCAATCTGCTGCTTTGTGTCCATACTTTCCACAATGAAAACAGTTGAAATTAGTTCTTTCTTGATAAAAATTGCCTCGACCTCTTCCTCGGTTGACAAGCCTGAAATTCGTTCCACCTCTTCCTTGATTAGGTGGTGTAAAATTGTTATAACTTCCTTGGTTGTAATTGCCACGACCTCTATCTCTGAAACTTCCTTTACCTCTATTTTGAAGATTGAAACCACGTCCTCGTCCTTCTTGTGTACGGCTTGATTCTGCAACATTGCTTAAATTCACTCGTTTTTTTAGGGCTTCCTTGGTTGATCTTTCTGACTTCTCTAGTATTCTACTGATGTGACTTTCCATGGTTCCTTGCAACTCTGTAATCATCATAGTATCCATATCGTGGGACTCTAGTATCGTAGTCACCATATGGTCATACTTCATCGGCATGGTGCGAAGAATTTTCTCCACCACTTTGCTATCGGGCATATCTTCTCCATAGACTCTCATCTTATTGATAAGGTCTGTAACACGAGTAAAATATTGCTCAACGGTTTTTAAGCTAGACATCTCATACCTTTCATATTCTCTTCTGAAAGACTGTAGCTTTGCTTTTTGAGCTTTATCTACGCCTTTATATGACAGCTTCAACGTGTTCCATGCTTCTTTTGCACTTTTGGCATTTGCTATTTTGCCAAACACAGTATAATCTACACCTTGATGAATTTAAGATGGCGCCAATTAATCTCTCCTCTGTCGGGCAGCATCTGCTCCTTCTTGGAAATCTGGTTCAATGAAATTTCACAGGTTCTGGGTCTTCAAATGGGTAGACATCAAAGTCTCCCAATAACTATAATCAAGTTTCCCATCTAACTTGGGACCAGACCACACAATATTGAAAGTGTTTGCCATACCGAATCTATGAATAAATGTAAACCTCGATAAATTAGTAGATAATTAGTCAATAAATTAGTTTTTAATAAGAAAAATTAGAAATGCGAATATTATATCAAATTAGGATAGAGCTCATCGAAACGAGAATTTTGACACTAATTTCGAAGAAATCAGTCCAAATTCAACCGAACAAGCCGAACTGGTTGAATCGGACCTAAACTAGGTTGTTGGTCCAACCGGACCAATACTTTAAATGAGCCTGGAAGCCCTTTCTTCTTCATTTCACCTGCAGCAGCGTGAAAAGCCCCAGGGAGAAGAAAACACTCCCGAACCCCCTACGGCAAATTTCCAACTCCCGTAACTCCTCCGTCTGAGCTCCAATCGCCGCACCGTTTGCGACCACGCGTTCACCGCATTGAACTCTACGTTTCTACCGGTACAATTTCATAGGTAACTTGTTATTTCAGCTTAGCCTCTTCTTTCCCCCAATTTTTTAATTATGAATAGGAATGTTGAATTTCTTTGATTTCTGATGTTTTAAGATCCAATTAGCTTGAGGAAAACGTTCACTCTTGCTTATGTGAAGCTTGAGTAAGGTGAGGATACGATAATTTTATTTTAATTTCATTAAATTTGAACTTTGAGTATTAAATTGGATATATATGTGTTATGAATGTGTATTAGGTTGTGAATAAATAATTGGAGCTTGGAATTGTGAATATTGAAACTTGGAGAAAGCTGATTAGTTGAATTTTGAAGGGGCTGCCTTGGTTTTAAATAATTTTCTTTGGTCGTTACGTGAAAATCGGCCAAGGTATGGTTTAGGCTTCTTCCATTTAATATATAATGTTCTGTGAAAACTTAGGCTAGATGACCATAGGATAAGTTGGATTGCATGTGTATATTTAATACTTAGTATCATATTGATGAACATGGTTGGCTTGGTGCTTGTTGATTAACTAGTGATTTGGTGAATTATTGATTTGAGGTATAACTATTGTGGAGGTTGTTGTGATAATGAGGTATTTTGTGTTAAAAGCCTAGGATTTGTGAACTATGATTCTTAGTTGAATTTTGGTTGTTGGATTTGAATATTGTATGAGTATAATTGTTGATATGAGGTAGATTTATTGTGGTGATTGTTATGATGATGAGGAAGGGTATGTTGAATTGAAAACAACGCAGGTTTGGACCCGAAAAGGGTGGCAAAGTCCGAGTTTTAGAGGAGATGCTGCCAAAATTTTATAAAAATTAGAGATTTTATTTATATGATTATTTAAAAAGATTTAGATTCAAAGGTTATATGGTTTGAGTTTGAGTTATTAAGAAAAGTGATAGTAGGATAACATTGAATCACTTTTATAAACGTTAGGGATACAAATAGGACGATTTAAACGTTAGGGACACAAATAGAACTTACCCCAAACGTTGGGGACAAATACAATACTTTACTCGTTTTAAGTTTGATTCATTTAGAAAAGAATGAATTATGTTTTGAAATGGAACTATTGATGGATGGAATGGGAGGTGTGATAATGAAGGATAAGGATTGAATATGATTGATGTATGATGATGAATGTGATGCGATTGAGAATGATGTGGATGTTGATAAATTATAATTGAATTATTTATATGGCTTATGAATTTGAACGATCTGAGATACGAGATTCTCTGGATAAAGTACCGTGGCTTGCCACCACATGTACCAGGTTAAAAACTCGATACTCTATTGACCCTACGACATAAGTGTGACCGGGCACTATATAAATTCCCGAAAATGTAACCCTCATTGAGTAATATTGATTATTTAAGAAAAAGCTATGTATAGACTCTTGGGGATGCACGTCGGGGGACAGTCTAAATATTTTCAAACTTGTCGGATTGGCTGGATAACCGACAGATGAGTCTCATCAGCCGTAGGACAGGCATGCATCATCTGCATATTACTTGAATTACTTGCTTGTGCATTAGTTGGGTGTGCCTAACTGTATTTGCCATGTTAAATGTGTAATTGTTACCTGCTATATTTGTAACCTTCTTGTGCTTGCTTATATTTGTTTTAACTGTCTGTGAAATACTGAAGGAAGTGGAGGTATGGAGGAACGACAATATGGGGTTTAGATTTAAGGTTAAGTTAAGTCAAGTTTAGGTACTCTTAGAAAACCACCTTTTATGGCTTCTGTTTAATACTTTAAGCTCTATAATCTGAGTGTCAGCGTTCTAGGATTGCCTCTGGCATTTCCAAGACCTTATATATTATGTGTGTGGCACCTTTACCATACTGAGAACCTCCGGTTCTCATTCCATACTATGTTGTTAATTTCAGATGCAGGTCGAGAGGCATCTCGTTAGGCGTCTGGACTCTTGAAGCGGAGTGGTTACTGGGTTATTTTGTTATGCTATGATGTATATATATGTACTTAACTTTCTCTCCACATAACTTATTCTTTTTGATCCTCCTAGAGGTGTATGGAGAGGCAGAATTTTGTTTATGTACATTTGGATTTTGGATATGTATATATATGTATATATATGTGTGTATATTCTCTGGCCAGTCTTGACTTCGCAGGCTGAGTCAGGAGCTCGTTATTTTGTATCTTTGACTCTCTGTTTCTGTTTTGGGTTACTTTACACTTGACAGCTGTAGCTTTCTTAGCATGCAAGTTAACTCGTTTCTTGAGTGTTGCGTTTTTATTCTGCGATTTTTATTTGCTCTATTCTTCAAGGCTCCTAGCATATTATAATTCTTTTGCTATTATATATATATACATTTTATTTTAGAGGTCGTAATACCACACCACCTCTGTTTTACGACTTAAACGTAAAGCTCTGTATGGTAGGGTGTTACATTATGGTATCAGAGCAGTTCGTTCCTATAGAGCCTGAAAAATAGACTGATTGTGCCTCTGTGCATTCTCTGTGTATGTGTTTATGTGCTATTAGGATATCTGACTGATATATATGGCATAAACATTTGTGAGCATGCATTTGGAACTTAAAGCATTAGACCTGCGATATTGAGACTGATCAACTTAATATCACTTGTTTGGTGTGTATAGGGACCAGATGTCAACACGCGGACGCGGACGCGGACGAGGTAGAGGTAGGATAGGCACTATTACTCTTGTCCCCGCGGGGACTGATCCAGTAGACTTTATGGCTTCCCTGAGAAATATGGCTGCAGCAATGCAGGTGACAGCCGAGGAACTGGGTAATCAGATAAATCAGGGTAATCATGGAAACAATAATGATGAGGATGGTCCTATGACACTTGCTACATTTCTGAAAGTTCGTCCTCTGACCTTCAGGGGGAACCTCAAATCCCACTGATGCAGATAATTAGATTCAGGCTATGGAACGGGCATTACAGTCCCAACAGGTTCCTGAAGAGCAATGGGTTGAATTTGGAACTTATCAGTTGTAAGGTGAAGCTCAGTATTAGTGGCATGGGACCCGATGTATCCTACAGCCTGATGGTGCTGCAATTCCTTGGGAGGTTTTTCGGATAGAATTCTATAAGAAATACTTTCCTAATTCAGCCAAAAATGCCAAAGAACTTGAATTAATGCAGTTAAAGCAGGGACAAATGACCGTTGCTGAGTATACTAGTAAGTTTGAGGAGTTGTGTCACTTTTCTCGTATTTGTCAAGGTGCGCCTGAAGATTTTGCTGAATGGAAGTGTATTAAATACGAGGGAGGTATTCGGAGCAATATTCTGAGCTTCGTTGCCCCAATGGAGATCAGGGTGTTTTCTGAACTGGTGAATAAGAGTAAGGTGGCTGAAGATTGTGTGAGAAAGGCGGCAGCAGAGAAAGGGAGTTTGAGGGTGCCTTTTCAGAGGCCTTTAGGGAGAAACTTTGCTCTGAGAGGTAGGAATTTCAAGCGTGGAGTCTTTGTTCCGTAGCAGACTCAGGGTCAAGGCAATTATAGAAGGCCGAATACTAATGTCAATCAGGGAAGAAGGTTTGGGAAGCAACCACAACAGGATCTGAATTGTCAGAAGTGTGGAAAGTATCACCCTGGAGTTCCGTGCAGGTTAGGACTTGGAGTATGCTATTCCTGTGGACAGACCGGGCATATGGCCACTCATTGCCCAGAAAAGAAGAAGTATGAGACTGGTAGGGTGTAGCAGCCGGGGAGAGTATACACCACTTCTACAATAGGTGATGAGGAATCTGAGACACTGATTAGAGTTAATTGTGAAATGGCTGGTAAAATCTTAAACGCTTTATTTGATTCAGGAGCAACTCATTCATTTATTGCAATTGAAAAGGCCAATGAGTTAGGATTGAGAATGGTGATTTTAGGTTATGATTTGAAAGTATATAATGCTACTCATGAAGCTATGGTGACTAGGATAGGATGTCCACAAGTTTCTTTTCGAGTACAACAGCATGAATTTGTGTATGATTTGATTTGTTTGCCTATGACTGGTCTTGATCTCATCTTGGGATTGGATTGGTTATCTAAGAATCATGTTTTTCTTGATTGTTCTGAGAAGTCAGTACAGTTTATGCCGGAAGGGTCAGAAGCACCGGTTGTAGTGAATAGTTAATATTTGAATTCTATGATAATAAACTGTTCTGGAACTAAATGTCAGAGTATTATGTTATTAACTGCGAGAGTATCAGGTGATGATAAGAGTTTAGAGCAGATTCCGATTGTATGTGAATTTCCAAATGTGTTTCCGGATGATATTAATGAATTTCCACCTAACCGGGAGGTCGAATTTGCAATTGAGTTGGTACCTGGAACCGGTCCAATTTCGATTACTCCTTATAGGATGTCACCTTTAGAAATGGCTGAACTGAAGGCTCAACTAGAAGATCTGTTGGGTAAGCATTTTATTCGACCAAGTATTTCTCCGTGGAGAGCGCCAGTGTTACTGGTAAAGAAGAAGGATGGGAGTATGCGGTTATGTGTCGATTATCGGCAATTGAATAAGATCACTGTGAAGAATAAATATCCGTTGCCTAGAATTGATGATCTAATGGATCAGTTACAAGGTGCCGGTGTGTTTTCTAAGATTAATTTGCAATCCGGGTATCATCAGATAAGGGTTAGAGACGAGGATATTCCGAAAACTGCTTTCAAGACGCGTTATGGTCATTATGAGTATACAATGATGTCTTTTGGGTTAACTAATGCCCCGGCAGTATTTATGGATTATATGAACAGAATTTTCTGACCATATCTAGACAATTTTGTTATTGTCTTCATTGATGACATTCTTGTTTATTCTAAGACTGAAGAAGAGCATGCTGATCACTTGCGAACTGTGTTGCAAATTCTGAGAGACAGGAAGTTATATGCTAAGTTATCTAAATGCGAGTTCTGAAAGAGTGAGGTGAAGTTTCTCGGTCACGTGGTGAGTAAACAGGGAATAGCTGTAGATCCTGCTGAGGTGGAAGCAGTAATGAATTGGGAGCGACCAACTTCAGTGACAGAGATCAAGAGTTTCCTAGGTTTGGTGGGGTATTATCGGAGATTCATTAAGAGATTTTCACAGCTCGCCTTACCTTTAACTAAGTTGACTAGGAAGGATACGCCTTTTGTTTGGTCTCTGAAATGTGAAGAGAGCTTCCAAGCACTGAAGCACAGATTAACTACTGCACCCGTGTTAGTATTGCCTGAACCAAGTGAGCCGTTTGAACTGTACTATGATGCATGCTGAAGAGCTTGGGGTGTGTTCTGATGCAGCACCAGAATGTTGTAGCATGCGCCTCACGACAGTTAAGGCCGCATGAGATGAACTACCCGACACATGATTTGGAACTTGCTGCTGTTGTGTTTGCTTTAAAGATTTGGAGGCATTATCTTTATGGCATTAAGTTTTATGTTTTCTCAGACCATGAGAGTTTGAAGTATCTTTTTGAGTAGAAAGAGTTGAATATGCGTCAGAGGAGGTGGATGGAGCTTCTGAAAGATTATGATTTTGAATTGAATTATCATCCAGGAGAAACGAATGTTGTGGCGGACGCTTTGAGTCGGAAGTCTTTATATGTAGCTTGGATGATGCTACGGGAGGAAGAGTTACTGAAAGCATTTCAAGGTTTGAATTTGGGAGTTAGAGAAGAATTTGGAATTCTGTGTTTGAGTCAGTTGCAGATTTCAAGTGATTTTAAATCAGAACTTCTGAAGGCTCATCGAGATAGTGAAACGTTACGTAAGGTATTACCAGCAGTTGAGCAGGGAAAACAGTGGAGAGTGTCAAAAGGTCAGGATGGTTTATGGAGGTTCAAGAATCGGATTATTGTGCCTGATGTTAGAGACCTGCGATAAAGTATCTTGAAGGAAGCTCATAAGAGTGGGTTCTCAATTCATCCAAGGAGTACCAAAATGTATCAAGATCTGAAAGCGATGTTCTGGTGGCCAGGGATGAAGAATGATGTGGCATTACACGTATCTAAATGTTTAACGTGTCAGAAGGTTAAGATTGAGCATCAGAGACCATCAGAGACCCTTCAGCCTTTGGAGATTCCACAATGGAAATAGGAGAGTATCGCAATGGATTTTATGATAGGTTTGCCTAAAACCCGATCTGGTTGTGACGCTATTTGGGTGGTTGTGGATCGATTGACAAAGTCATCTCACTTTCTTCCCATTCGAATAAGTTGCACAATGGAGGAATTGGCTCGAATGTATATCAAAGAGATTGTCAGGTTGCATGGCGTGCCTTTTACCATTATATCTGACAGGGATCCTCATTTTAAATCAAGGTTCTGGGGAGCTTTTCAACGTGCATTTGGGACTCAGTTAAGTTTGAGTCTTGCATATCATCCTCAGACAGATGGTCAGTCAGAGAGAACAATTCAGACCTTAGAGGATATGCTAAGGGCCTGTGTTTTGGACCAACCAGTGAGTTGGGATCGGTATATGCCATTAGTGGAATTTGCTTATAATAGCTACCATGTGAGCATCGGAATGGCTCCATATGAAGCTTTGTATGGCAGAAAATGCCAGTCTCCACTATGTTGGCATGAAACTGGAGAAAGAAATTTGTTAGGGCCTGAGATGATAGCTGAAACTACTAAACAGATAAAAAAGATTCGTAATCGAATGCTTATAGTCCAGAGTCGTCAGAAGAGCTATGCTGATCAAAGGCGAAAGCCTTTGGAGTTTGAAGAATGAGAACATGTCTTTCTGAAGGTAACACCAACCACTGGAGTGGGAAGAGCTATTAAGACTAAAAACTGAATCCCCGTTATATTGGACCGTTTGAGATCCTGAAGAGAATTGGGCCAGTGGCTTATAGAATTGCCTTACCACCGTATCTTTCGAATTTGCATGACGTGTTTCATGTGTCATAGCTTTGGAAGTATACTCCTGACGCAAGTCATATTCTGGAACTAGAACCAATCCAAGTAAGAGAAGATCTAACACTTCTAGTAATTCCAGTGAGAATTGATGATACTAGTATTAAATGATTACGCTGGAAGGAAGTATCATTGGTAAAATTAGCTTGGAGTCGAGCTGGTATCGAGGAACATACCTGGGAGCTCGAATCAGATATGTGAAAGGACTATCCACATCTCTTTTCAGGTAACTAGATTTGAATTTTGAGGGCAAAATTCTTTGTTAGGTGGGTAGGATGTAAACCCCGATAAATTAGTAGATAATTAGTCAATAAATTAGTTTTTAATAAGAAAAATTAGAAATGTGAATATTATATCAAATTAGGATAGAGCTCATCGAAATGAGAATTTTGACACTAATTTCGAAGAAATCGGTCCAAAATTGGACCGAACGGGCCATACTAGTTGAACTGGACCCGAACCGGATTGTCGATCCAACCGGACCAACACTTTAAATGAGCCCGAAAGCCCTTTCTTCTTCATTTCACCTGCAGCAGCGTGAAAAGCCCCAGGGAGAAGAAAACACTCCTGAACCCCCTACGGCAAATTTCCAACTCCCGTAACTCCTCCGTCCGAGCTCCAATTGCCGCACCGTTTGTGGCCACGTGTTCACCGCATCGAGCTCTATGTTTCTACTGGAAGAATTTCATAGGTAACTTGTTATTTCACCTCAGCCTCTTCTTCCCCCAATTTTTGAATTATGAATAGGAATGTTGAATTTCTTTGATTTCTGATGTTTTAGGATCCAATTAACTTGAGAAAAACGTTCACTCTTGCTTATGTGAAGCTTGGGTAAGGTGAGAATACGATAATTTTATTTTAATTTCATTAAATTTGAGCTTTGAGTATTAAATTGGATATATATGTGTTATGAATGTGTATTAGGTTGTGAATAAATAATTGGAGCTTGGAATTGTGAATATTGGAACTTGGAAGAAGTTGATTAGTTGAATTTTGAAGGGGCTTCCTTGGTTTTAAATAATTTTCTTTGGTCGTTACGTGAAAATCGGCCAAGGTATGGTTTATGTTTCTTGCATTTAATATATAATGTTCTGTGAAAACTTAGGCTAGATGACCATAGGATAAGTTGGATTGCATGTGTATATTTAATACTTAGTATCCTGTTGATGAACATGGTTGGTTTGGTGCTTGTTTATTAACTGGTGATTTGGTGAATTATTGATTTGAGGTATAACTATCGTGGAAGTTGTTGTGATAATGAGGTATTTTGTGTTAAAAGCCTAAGATTTGTGAACTATGATTCTTAGTTGAATTTTGGTTGTTGAATTTGAATATTGTATGAGTATAATTATTGATCTGAGGTAGATTTATTGTGGTGATTGTTATGATGATGAGGAGGGTATGTTGAATTGATAAGAACGCAGGTTTGGACCCGAAAAGGGTGGCAAAGTCCGAGTTTTAGAGGAGATGCTGCCGAAATTTTATAAAAATTAGAGATTTTTTTATATGATTATTTAAAATGATTTAGATTCAAAGGTTATATGGTTTGATTTTGAGTTATTAAGAAAATGAGTATGTTTTAAGTTTGATTCATTTAGAAAAGAATGAATTATGTTTTGAAAAGGAACTATTGATGGATGGAATGGGAGGTGTGATAATGAAGGATAAGGATTGAATATGATTGATGTATGATGATGAATGAGATGTGATTGAGAATGATGTGGATGTTGATGAATTATAATTGAATCATTTATATGGCTTATGAATTTGAACGATCTGAGATACGATATTTCCTGGATAAAGTACTGTGGCTTGCTACCACGTGTACCAGGTTGAAAACTCGATACTCTGTTGAGCCTACGACATAAGTGTGACCGGGCACTATATAAATTCTCGGGAATGTAACCCTCATTGAGTAATATTGATTATTTGAGAAAAAGCTATGCATAGACTCTTGGGGATGCACGTCGGGGGACAGTCTAAGTATTTTCAAACTTGTCAGATTGGCTGGATAACCGACAGATGAGTCTCATCAGCCGTAGGACAGGCATGCATCATCTGCATATTACTTGAATTACTTGCTTGTGCATTAGTTGGGTGTGCCTAGCTGTATTTTCCATGTTAAATGTGTAATTATTACCTGCTGTATTTGTAACCTTCTTGTGCTTGCTTATATTTGTTTTAACTGTCTGTAAAATACTGAAGGAGGTGGAGGTATGGAGGAACGGCAATATGGGGTTTATATTTAAGGTTAAGTTAAGTCAAGTTTAGGTACTCTTAGAAAACTACCTTTTATGGCTTCTGTTTAATACTTTAAGCTCTATAATATGAGTGTCGGCGTTCTAGGATTGCCTCTGGCATTCCCAGGACCTTATATATTATGTGTGTGACACCTTTACCATACTGAGAACCTTCGGTTCTTATTCCATACTATATTGTTGTTTTTCAGATGCAGGTCGAGAGGCATCTCCTTAGGCGTCTAGACTCTTGAAGCGGAGTGGTTACTAGGTTATTTTGTTATGCTATGATGTATATATATGTACTTAGCTTTCTCTCCACATAACTTATTCTTTTTTATCCTCCTAGAGGTGTATGGAGAGGCAGGATTTTGTTTATGTACATTTGGGTTTGGGATATGTATATATATGTATATATGTGTGTATATTCTCTGGCTAGTCTTGACTTCGTAGGCTGAGTCAAGAGCTCGTTATTTTGTATCTTTGACTCTCTGTTTCTGTTTTGGGTTACTTTACACTTGACAGCTGTAGCTTTCTTAGCATGCAAGTTAACTCGTTTCTCGAGCGTTGCGTTTTTATTTCGCGATTTTTATTTCCTCTATTCTTCAAGGCTCCTAGCATATTATAATTCTTCTGCTATTATATATATACATTTTATTTTAGAGGTCGTAATACCACACCACCTCTGTTTTACGACTTAAGCGTAAAGCTCTGTGTGGTAGGGTGTTACAATAAACAACTTTGTGAGAACTCTCTCACACCTCACAAACTCTCAAACACCAGGCGCTGGATTAACCAGCTCTGATACCAAGTGTAAGTATAATACCCACACTTAATTGGCCCTAGGATCACTCACTCATATAAATGACGCTATCATATTTTTAATCTCTCAAACTCACTAACACTCATAATAATAAGGAGAGAATTTTTTGAAACAAACAGTAAATATTTTGGTTCATGGAGAGATGGATAACAACATATACATATGAAGCCTTTATATAGACAAACCTTCATAATAAAATATTAATTCTTATAACAACTAAGCACTAGTTGTAATAATTCAAGAAACATGTAGAACATTTGACTAGTCAATTCCTTGTTCAATTTTGCTTCAAATTCTTAATCATCAATCTTGAAGCTTTCAATTCATGATTCTTCATTCCTCTAATATGGAGATGATTAGTGCAACTTGTATTCATGTAGTTTCCATAATCTTCTAATTTCAATTCAATTTGATTTTGAATTTCTTCAATGTTGTAGAATGTTGTAGTTGTACTATTCTCTTGAATGTTCTTCAAAAATCTTCAAGCTTCCATTATGTTAGCTTCTAGCAATATCTAGCCAATTGATGATTATTGTATTCAACTCAAACTTTACTTCTTCAATTTTTAACCATCTTCAATGGGACAGTACTCAATAAAAACTTCTTTCTCATTCACCAACTCTATGATTTTGTGAAATCGAATATCAATATGCTTCGATCTTCCATGGAATACTGGATTTTTGCAAAGCACAATAGCTTACTTGTTATTGCAAAATATTGTTGTTGGAGTACTTTGTTTCTCATTCAATTCCTCAAGAATTCTTCTTAACCAAACTGCTTATGTTGCACAACTTACTGCTGCTATATATTCTGCTTCTGCTGTAGAGAGTGCTACTACTGGTTGTTTCTTTGACGACCATGAAATTGCACCAGAACCAAGATGAAATACAAAACCTGAGGTACTTTTTCTTGTTTTTATATCTCCAGCCCAATCACTATCAGTGTAACCAACAAGATTCACTTCAGTAGTATTTTCATAATAAATACCATCATTTAAAGTATCTTTGATATATCGAAGAATTCTTTTTGCCGCTTGCAAATGGTTGGTACAAGGCTCCTCCATAAATCTGCTAAGCAAACCAACTCCAAATACAATATCTAGTCTAGTCGCAGTCAAGTACCTTAGACTTCCAATCAAGCTTTTGTAATATGTAGGATTTACTGCTCTTCCTTTATCTTCTCTCAACAACTTGAACTTCTCTTCGATTGGAGTATGAACTGGTTTTGAATGTTCCATTTGAAATTTCTTCAAAATATCATTTGCATATTTCTTATGAGAAACGAAAATACCATCATCTCTTTGAACCACTTCAATGCCAAGAAAGTAAGACATCAAGCCCATATCTATCATTTCAAAGTGCTTTATCATAGCCTCTCTGAATTCTGTAATTATCTTCAAATTGTTGCCAGTAAAGATTAAATCATCAACATAAAAACACATGATCAAGATATCTCCAGGTTCAACAAACTTGATATAAAGCGTATGTTCAAATGGACATCTTTTGAAACTATTCTGAGTAAAATAAGAATCAATCTTCTTGTACCATGCTCTTGGTGCTTGTTTTAACCCGTACAAGGCTTTCTTCAACTTGTAAATTTTATCTTCTTTTCCAAAAACTTCATATCCTGTAGGTTGCTCAACATACACTTCTTCTTTTAAAGTGCCATTTAGAAATGCAGACTTAACATCCATTTGATATATCTTCCACTTATTTTGAGCTGAGAGTGAAATAATCATACGAATACTATCTAATCTAGCAACAGGAGCAAATACTTCAAAATAATCGATACCTGGCTTTTGTTTGTATCCTTTTGCAACTAATCTTGCTTTGAAATGATCAACTTCACCGTTGGGTTTGTACTTAGTTTTGTAAACCCACTTTACTCCAATCTGCTTCTTATTTGTTGGTAAATCTGTCAGCTCCCATGTGTCATTCTTCTCAATGGCATGAATCTCCTCATCCATTCCTTTCTTCCAAGTGTTGTCTTTAGAAGCTTCTTCAAAGTTCAACGGATTACGGTCTGAAAATAAAGCAAAGTTTATGATTTCTTCATTAGACAGATCGTTGTCATTGCCAACTTCATAATCTGCTAATCTAGCAGGTAGTCTCCGCTCTCTTTGTGATCTTCTAGATGATTCTGATTGTCCGGTTGTGTCAGGTTGCCTTTCTTCTACTTCATCACGTGTATTTGGAATTATAGTAAGTTGCTTTTCTGTCTTTGTGTTCCAGTCCCAGATGTCTTTCTCATCGAATGTCACGTCTCTGCTGATGATTACTTTCTTTGTTTTTGGATTGTACAACTTGTATGTTTTTGAGACTGTGCTATAGCCAATAAAGATACACTTTTCGTCTTTGTCATCTAACTTCTTCCTTAATTGATCTTGTACGTGGGCATAAGCAATACCCCCAAAGACTCTGAAATGATGGATGGAAGGCCGCTTTCCACTCCAAGCTTCCTCTGAAGTTTTATCACGAACACTTTTTGTTGGACACCTGTTTAAAATATGATATGCTGTTGCGAATGCTTCTGCCCAAAACTCTTTAGGCATTTGTTTTGACTTGAGCATGCATCTGACTATATCCATGATGGTTCTGTTCTTTCTTTCAGCAACTCCATTTTGTTGAGGAGTGTATCTAGTTGTTAGTTGGTGTTGAATTCCATGTTGCTTAAAGTATTCTGAACATGCAAGATATTCTGTTCCTCTATCAATTCTGAGAATTTTGATTTTATAGCCACTTTCTTTTTCGACAAATGCCTTGAATGTCTTAAAGACATCACAGGCTTCTGATTTTTGCTTTAGAAAGTATACCCATGTATATCTACTAAAATCATCAATAAAAGCGATAAAGTACCTGCTACCACCATTACTTGGAACTTCTACAGAACAGAGATCTGAATACACAATTTCAAGTAATCTTCTAGCTCTCCATGAATTTTCTGTAGGGAATGGATCTCTATGCTTCTTTCCCAGTTGACAAATCTCACAAATACAATTGGGAATATGAATCCGTGATAGGCCAGAAATAAGTCCTTTCCTTGACAGGTAGTTTAGGCCAGAAAAATAAAAATATCCAAACCGCATGTGCCACAGCTAGTTATCATCAAGTATCACAGAGCTCATGCAAGAGGGATTAATATGTTGAATTTTTAATGGAAACATTCTGTTTGAAGTCATCTTTGCTTTATCTATGAACCTTCCATTGTTGTCAAACACAGTGCAATATCCATGATAAGTTATCATCTTATATCCTATCTCAGATAATTGCCCCATACTCAGTAAATTGTAATCAAGTTCAAGAGCATAGTAAACATCAGAAATATAACTCAGAGAACTATCCTTCAATCTAATTGGTATGTGCCCTTTTCCTTCAATAGGGATCTTTGTACTATTACCAAACTTCAATAATAGTTTAACAGAATCATCTAATGAAGAAAAAAACTCCTTTCTACTAGACATATGATTACTACAAGCATTATCCAAGTACCATATATTTTTATCTTCAACACATGAATTACTTGTAAAAAAATAAAGTCTGAGTACCCGGATTATCATTAGTATTTTAATGCTATTTTTCTAAAACGTGTGCTTGATTGTTATTCATCGTTTTGAATCTGCAATCTGCTGCTTTGGGTCCAAAATTTCCACAATGAAAGTAGTTGAAATTAGTTCTTTCTTGATAAAAATTGCCTCGATCTCTTCCTCGGTTGACAGGCCTGAAATTTGTTCCACCTCTTCCTTGATTAGGTGGTATAAAATTATTATAACTTCCTTGGTTGTAATTGCCACGACCTCTACCTCTGAAACTTCCTTTACCTCTATTTTGAAGATTGAAACCACGTCCTCGTCCTTCTTGTGTACGGCTTGATTCTGCAACATTGCTTAAATTCACTCGGCTTTTCAGGGCTTCCTCGGTTGATTTTTCTGACTTCTCCAGTATTCTACTGATGTGACTTTCCATGGTTCCTTGCAACTCTGCAATCATCATAGTATCCATATCGTGGGACTCTAGTATCGTAGTCACCACATGGTCATACTTCATCGGCATGGTACGAAGAATTTTCTCCACCACTTTGCCATCGGGCATATCATCTCCATAGACTCTTATCTTATTGACAAAGTCTGTAACATGAGTAAAAGATTGCTCAATGATTTCTGAGCTAGATATCTCATACCTTTCATATTCTCTTCTGAAAGACTATAGCTTTGCTTTCTGAGCTTTATCTATGCCTTTATATGACAGCTTCAACGTGTTCCATGCTTCTTCTGCACTTTTGGCATTTGCTATTTTGCCAAACACAGTATAATCTCCACCTTGATGAATTTGAGATAGCGCCAATTGATCTCTCCTCTGTTGAGCAGCATCTACTCCTTCTTGCAAACCCGGTTCAATAAAATTCCACAGGTTCTGGCCTTCAAATGGGTAGACATCAAAGTCTCCCAATAACTATAATCAAGTTTCCCATCTAACTTGGGACCAGACCACACAATATTGAAAGCGTTTGCTATACCGACTCTATGAATAAACAACTTTGTGAGAACTCTCTCACACCTCACAAAATCTCAAACACTAGGCACTGGATTAACCAGCTCTGATACCAAATGTAAGTATAATATCTACACTTAATTGGCCCTAGGATCACTCACTCATATAAATGACGCTATCATATTTTCAATCTCTCAAACTCACTAACACTCATAATAATAAGGAGAGAATTTTTTGAAACAAACACTAAGTATTTTGGTTCATGGAGAGATGGATAACAACATATACATATGAAGCCTTTATATAGGCAAACCTTCATAATAAAATAATAATTCTCATAATAACTAAGCACTAGTTGTAATAATTCAAGAAACATGTAGAAACTTTGACTAGTCAATTTCTTGTTCAATTTTGCTTCAAATTCTTAATCATCAATCTTGAGGCTTCCAATTCATGATTCTTCATTCTTCTAATATGGAGATGATGGGTGCAACTTGTATTCATATAGTTTCCATAATCTTCTAATTTCAATTTAATTTGATTTTGAATTTCTCCAATATTGTAGAATGTTGTAGTTGCACTATTCTCTTGAATGTTCTTCAAAAATCTTCAAGCTTCCAATATGTTAGCTTCTAGCAATATCTAGCCAATTGATGATTATTGTATTCAACTCAAACTTTGCTTCTTCAATTCTTTAACCATGTTTCATGAAAATTCTAATCCATGCAAGTTGATAGATAGCACAAGAAGTTTGTAGAATCTTGGTGATGAACCATGAAGTTGTAACCACTTTGAATTCAAATTAAATTTTGCCTTTGACTTTTCTAAACTTTTGTTACTTGCATACCACTTGATTTTATTTTCTAACAAGTCATATCTCATGTATGGGTCAGGCTGAGTGGGTTTTGGACAAGCTTCATCGAACCAGTAGAGGTTAGGGATCAAGGTTAATTTCAACCGGATATAATAAAATATATATGTTTTTTTTTTATATTTTTGGTTTAAAATTGGTTAATTGCTCAAAAGTCAAAACTAAATTGATTCTAATAATTAATCAATTGCTAGATTGATTTTTTAATTTTTTGACTAATTTATTGCTGATTAATTTTTATCTTGAATCGAATCTGTTCAATAATTAATTTCTGATAAATCAATATGATTTTTCGTTCTTAATGAAAAATTATTTTGGATTACTAAGTGCAAATTTCTTTTTCTTTTTTTTTTACTGATTTTGACGATTTTTTATCACCAGCAAACTAGTCAAAAGACCAATTCTAAGTTAATCTGACCGATCCCGATCGATTTTCAGAAACATGCATATATGTGGCATGAAACACATGCGACTCAGGCTTCTTTTTTTAATGGCAGAAAGTTAGTCAGAAACTGTTGTTGGCTCATTATTTTAGATATGCCAGCCATATGTGTGTTATGCGTTGATATGGAATATGGGGGTGCTATACATGGATGTGGGACAGCTTTTGCTGAAACCTGGTGGAAGAAATCAGACTATCCGAGTTCTGTGCAAAAAAATTTGGATAACCAAATTTGATGGTTCGAGTTGTGAGAGAGGAAAAATTTGAATTTCAGGAGTGACTAATCGGACTGTCCGATTAGTAAATTTTTTTTCTAAAATCAAATCGGATCGTCCGAATTTGATTAATAAATATTTTTTTTGAATACGTTAACTAGGGATGTGCATGGATCGGGTGAAACCAGATTTGATGTGACCCAGACCCGACTCAAAATATATACCGGGCCTATTTGTTAGACCCGAACCCGACCCTAGACCCGATGAAACCTATACACTTTCGGGCCACGATTATACCGGGTAAAAACCGGGTGAAAATCAGACCGTTAACATTATATTACCTTGATACCTTCTTGTAAGTTAGCATGTAAAAATATCCAAATTTCCAAGAATCCAATCATTATTTGACATGGTAAAATTCACTTAGAAAAATATAATAAGAACCAACTCTTCTCTAAAATTAAAGCATAACCATAATCAATACTAATATTGCCTAATAACACCAAATATTTAAATCAATACAAATAACACAAGATTATGCATTAGTCTAAAGTCTTATGCATTTTAAACATAAAATATTAACTTATAGTCTTATATATAATGACTAATAACACAAAATATTAAGGTTTACAACACTTAAATTTCACATAATAATAGCCATCATCCATCACTAATAACACAAAATATTAATTATGTATGATGACCGGGCCACCGAGCCGATTTCGGATGACCCGAGCTATGGCCCGGACCCGACCCGAAATAATGACCGGGTCTATTTTTGAGACCCATACCCGGCCCTAGACCCGATGAAATCACACTAAATTAGTCCCTAAAGTGTTCGGGACTGGGCTGGGTCTTCGGGCCGGGCCGAGTCATGCACACCCCTAACGTTAACGGTAATCGCTGGGTCCGAGTTGAGTATAATATATTTTTTTAACATTATATAAGTGTGGGTAGCTCGTATTGGACTGATTAGAGCAGTTCTTTAATTCATCGTCTTCTTCCCTCAGCACCTCCATCTATCTTTCTCTGTTCTTTCGAACGAAGAAAAATAATTTGAGTGTGAAGTTTATTCATGTGAGTGAGAAAAATGGATGATAGAGTCTTACGGAAAGTATATTATTCCGGTCAGATTTTGTTAGAAATAGTTGAAGGAGTGAAATTTATTTTTGAAAATCCCTTAGATATTGTTATTCCATTCACAATCTCATTCGAGAAACTAAAATGTGTGATTTGTGAGAAGATAGAATCTGGGTTGTCTAGGAGAATATCATGTATTTTATACAGGTATCCCATACCGGTATTTAGTGGATTCGTTCAATTTCATACGAAATATGTAACTCATGAAGCGAGCATGCAAGAGATGTTTTCAATGTACATTGAAAGTCGCGGTCAGATATCGTTCATTGAGGTGTATATTGAATTCGAACAGTCTGAAGCTGATCAAAATATTGAACGGGAAGATTACAACAGCAACAGTGAGGAAGAGTTTGAAAGTAATTACGAAGTTGTTGGTCCAGACAGAGACGAAGACCAAGGTGACGGCACTATGGCACCAAATGTGACTGACGTGGCAAATGCACTCGCAAACGAACATCCGTTTGAGGAGCCGTCTTTCATGCGAGTTTTGGACTTGGAAGCCATGCATGCTCCGGAGTTTCCAGAGTATACGAATGCAGGTACGTAATTGCCTATATGTATACACGAAGGATTAGAATTTTATAATAATTTATATTGATCGATGTGACCAAATAGTTACGTGACATGTGATAATATACGTAATTAGCATTTGTTTGTGTGTTTGTTTAGTTAATAATATTATTTGTAGTTAGTTATTGATTAAGTTAAATATTAATTAGTGTTTATTAATTAGTATTTATTTATGTGCTTATGCTTTTAATTAGTGTTTATTAATTATATTAAGAATGATGTAGTGAGTATTGATTTACTTTTAATTGCACTTATTAAATATTTGTGTATTAAATATTTATGCTACGGTTGTCGTCATGGCAAAAATTCCTGTTGTCGCAGATGGTGAATTTGCCGTGGGAATGGAATTCAGTTCCAGGGAAGCTATTATTAGGGCGATGAAAGATTATACTATCCGAAGAGGTGTAGACTACCGGGTGTATGAGTCAGAGCCGCTGACATTTTATGCCAAGTGTACACAGTATGGGTCAGGTTGTGATTGGCTTATCAGGGTTAGCATGATCAGCAGAAAGTACTGTTGGGTTATAAGGAGGTATAATGGTAATCACACTTGCACCAGAGCAACTATTTCTCAGGATCATTCGAAGTTAGATTCGAACACAATTGCAGAAGCAATAAAGCCGTTGGTTGAGGCTAACCCCTCATAAAGGTGAAATTAGTTATTGCGGAAGTGCAGTCAAAGTTCAATTACACCATCAGCTATCGGAAAGCATGGTTGGCTAAGCAAAAATCAATGGAAAAAATATTTGAAGGTTGGGAAGCATCGTACGAAGCTTTACCTATATGGTTTGAGGCCATGTGTCATAAGGAGCCATCAGCAGTTGTCCATTTTGAGACTATGCCTGCATATCAAGGCGATGACTTGGTTACTGATATCCGGGTGTTGCATCGAGTCTTCTGGAGTTATTACCCCTGTATTAGAGCATTTAGACATTGTGAACCAGTTGTCCAAGTAGATGGGACTCACTTGTACGGAAAGTATAAGGGTTGTTTATTAGTTGCAGTTTCACAGAATGGTAACAACAATATCGTCCCAATTGCATTTGCTATTGTGGAGGGAGAGACTTCTGATGCGTGGTACTTTTTTCTGAGTAACCTGCAACAACATGTAGTGACTCGGGATGGTGCGGGACTGATCTCTGACTGACACGAATCCATCAATACAACTGTGGCCCGCGGTAACGGAGCTTGGTCGCCTCCCAGAGCTTTCCACATGTTTTGCATCAGGCATATAGAGTCAAATTTTTTGAGAAAGTTCAAGGTACCGTATCTATAAAAACTTGTCATCAATATAGGTAACCTTGTTGTAATTTGAAGTTCATTATTAACAGGGTACTGTTATTGGTTGTTTTTTGTAATTTGTCCTTTCTTATTGCGCAGGATATTCGAGGACGGTCCGCGAGTATGAATTGCGTTACCAACGTTTACGAGAATGGGGCAAGGCTTATACTAACTGGCTAAACCGAATCCCCCGCGAATAGTATGCATTGGCATTCGATGGTGGTTACCGATGGGGTCACATGACGACGAACCTCGTGGAATGCATCAACTCATTCATAAAGGGTGCACGCAATCTCCCCTTCGCTGCACTTGTCAAAGCAACTTTCTACAGACTCAACGAGTTGTTCACTCGAAAAAGAGGTGAGGCAGAGGCTCGGATTAATGCTGGCCATGTTTTTTCTGAGCTTGTGACCTCCAAGTTGCATGCAAATCAACTTGCATCAGGAAACATCCAGGTGAATTGCTTCGACAGGCAGAATGAGGTCTTTGAAGTGCGTGAGATGCCAAGTGGAATGGAGTATGCTGTCGACCTCCGTCGACAACGATGTGACTGCGGTGAGTTTCAGGTGGACCGAATTCCTTGTCGACATGTGTTTGCATGTTATGAAAATCAACGACTAGATTGGCAAGTTTATATTCATGATGTGTATAAGATGGACCAAGTTTGACGGGTTTACCGAGCCAGGTTTAGGCCACTGAGGAATCCTACTACACGGCCTGCTTACAACGGGCCTCGATTCGTACCGAATCCGTACCTGAGACGAGTTACCAAAGGTCGTCCAAGGATGACCTACTTCTTGAACGAGATGGACACGCGAATGTTATGTCGTCCTAGGCGATGTAGGCAATGTGGGGCTGAGGGACACAGCTGTAGTAGATGCCGCCAGGCAGGTGGTGCAAGTGCTGACAACAATGCTCAGTAGAGGCGGATCAACCCTGAGATTGTAGTCTTTCTCTGTTTCAGCTGGAGTTCGTGCATCACCTGTGTACAACTTAATTAGTTGACTGAACAAGTTTATAATATAATCAAATCAACACAAATACCATACATGAATATAATATCATCAATTGACCCAGCAAGTATATAATATAAGCAAATCAATCATATATGAATATAATATAATCAATTGGCTAAAGAATAAAACAATAATAGGACCTGCACCGTCATCATCACCAGAAGCATCATTACGAGATTCTTCATCTTCGTCCATGTCATCGAACAAAATTATGAAGTAAAGGCAGGAACTTCCAGTGCACAAATGTCCCAGACTTGTCACCGAGCAAGACTGTACTAAATAATAACATAATGTGGCACTTTACGTACATCTGCATGCTGGTTTCGTTAACCAACTGTAATCGTTCTTTTAGATCTCGAAGCTACGTCAGTTTTATGCAGTTTGCTCTACAGTCCGACTTCTCGGTGCAACCCCGAATCGCTGCAAACACTCCGCCTCTAAGGCTTCAAAACTACTCATAGTCATCCATGTGACTGGAAGACCGTCTGTTAGAAGACCAAGAATAACAGCAACATCTTCCAGTGTCACAGCACATTCACCAACAGGAAGGTGAAAGGTATGTGTGTCTGGATGTCACCTTTCGACTAGAGCATTTACCAGTACTTTCTGACATTGAACTACTCCAGTTTGGGAAACATGCAAGAAACCGATAAACCGTAAATGCTCCTCAATCCTATCATTCTACCGATCCGGAGGGAGTGGGTGATCACATGTCAGATACCGTGAACTTTATAAAAACATATCAGATTATTAGTCAAATCATTAACAATTACTAATTTACTACTAAAAGATAATAATTATCTAACTAGGGCAACTAATTTATTAAACTCATGCTAAACTTGTTGTTAATTAGTTAATTTAGTAATTATCATGTATGACTAACCTAACCTACCAATTAATTAACTATCATTATTAAATAATTTCCACAATTAACTAAACTAAGACATAATAATTGAAATCACAAAGCCATGATATATAATTTTACTAAATCTAATTCAAACAAATAATTTTACTTAATCAAATTTACTAAAGCCCCGAGTAATTAACTTAACTGCTAAATTTAATTAACAACCCTATAAATTATTTTAAATGCTTTATAAAATATAAAAAATTACGATATTATTATTATACATATTTTACTCATTCTATTCTCAACTGAGCATTGAATTATATAATTATTTATTTATTTAGTCACTAACAACAAACTACCTTACTACTAATAATAACTAATAAATAAATTCAATTTTTGTTTAACTAATAAAATTTCACTTCATTAAACCCTCAACTACACTAACATATTTATTTCAATTAAAAATCTAACAACAAACAAAAAATTATTACAAAAAATTCTACCTAATTTACTCAATTTCCCAAACCATTTCCAATAATTATACAACTTAAACGTAATAATTAATTATAATTTCTAAAATTATTACAAAAAATTCTAAACATATATTTTTACTAATCTATCACATTACATCAATTTAAATATTATCATTAATTAAAAAGTTCACTAATCAACTACAACTATATATATATACATATATACTTTCAACAATAAATTCTTAAGTTCTAATGATAATCACAATTTCTTAACCTATATGTTCCTAAATTATATATATATACTTTCAACAATAAATTTCTAAGTTCTAACGATAATCACAATTTCTTAACCTATATGTTCCTAAATTCACTTTCTAACAATAATAATAATAATAATTCTATAACATATAATATTTACTTCATTTAAATATATATTTCTAAATTTTTAACAATAATAATAAATTTAAAATATAAAAAAAATTTAAAAACTAAACTTACATAATCAGAGTGGTTGAGATAATGTATAATATGAAGTTCAAGACGATCAACATCTTTATATTTTTGTTTCTTTGGCATTGTGAATTTTTCCTTCAAGTTTGCATGAAGAACAATAGGATTTTGGAGGCTGAAGAAGAAGAGAAGAAAGAGATTGCTGGTGGAGTTCACTATGAAAGTGACTCGAAGGGAGTGAGTTAGGTTCCAGGAAGCATGTTGGTATAAGGGGGCACCGTTCTGGGGAGCAACGAACGCGCGAACGTGGCTGGGATCGCACAAATCGAACGGTTCGAGTTGTGCCCTCTAATCGGACCGTTCGAGTTCCTACCTCCAAATTCCTCCGTCCGATTTCAGTCCCCCTGACACCACATGCAGGTAAAGCACCCATGTTCTCCATAACGTTGTATCACACCAAACTCTTCTCCATATTAAAATAAAAAAGTGACTGTTGTTGATGTGTGTTTTCTTGTTGATACATAGTTTGGTTGGAGATTGTAGTTTTTGAACACAGAAAAAAAGTGGTATAAAAAAATTCATAAATATAATAAAATTAATTTATTGATATTATTTTATTTTACTCATCATATATTCATATCTATTTGTGTTAAAAAATATAAAGAAAAACTTTAAATGGCCAATTATTTTTAAAGGTAACGAGATTTTTAATAAAAAATATATTTTTTGGTCTTTAAATTTTATTTTTGTAAGACTGATTAACCCTTTTGTCAATATTTTTTTTAATATTAATGGAATAAGTCTACATAACATATTAAACTGTTGATTTATATGTTAAAAATTGACTAGAATTGACAATTTTTTTTTGTTGGGAATTTTGTTGTCTCTTAGGGGATAATTGTTAGTATTTTTATTTTTTATTTACCTTTTTTAAATACATTGACAAAATTTACGGTGTAAAACTAAAAAATATGAGTAATTTTTAAATTATTTTTACTTATAAAATTAAATGGAGGATACATTAGTAATTAACGAGTCACATAAGCATGTTCTTGAGAGAGATCATTGACAAATGAGCTAACCAGTCTCACAAAATTAATTATCAGGAGCCGAAATATTTTTTTTCTTGAGGACCTCATAGTCTTTAGAAAAAATTATCAAAGGTTGGGATGAGTATTCACCAAAAAATATATACATTATAAGTTGGTACATCTTTTAAGTAAAAAATTATTTAGAATAAAGCATATTTTTTTGTGTCTAATATTTGCGATCTTTTTCAAAAATACCTTTACGTTTAGTTTTATTTATTTTTGTTCTTATCGTTTTTTATTTGTGTCAAAATTACCTAATTTTAGGAACAAAATTGAATAAAATTAAACGTTAGGGGTATTTTTTTTAAAGAAAGAATCGTAAACATTGGAATAAAAATGATATTTTACTCAATTATTTACCTAATTAAAATGTCTAGCTAATCCTAGTAAAAAAGTAATAGTAATAAACAAAACCTATTAGTAAAGTATAAGATAATTACCATTTTTACTTATAATAATTATTACTTTTTAATTAATGATAAGATACTTTTATATAGCAATTGCAGCTGGAACTAGATTGTATCCACTCAGAACTCAAAGTAGTGATATTAGGTAGCGTTTGTTTTGAGATACTGGGACAGAGACTGAGAGACTGAGACTCAGTATCATGTTTGTTTGTTTAGAAACTGGTACTAAAATTTCTGTCTCTATCCCTAAAATTTCAGTATTTCAGTACCTCCAAAAAGTGAGGACACATGGGACTGAAATTTTTAGAGACAGAGATTGAAACTTTAATAACATTTTATACCTAAAATATCCTCATTTGAATTAATTAATTCCAATTTTACCTTTTGTACAAATTAAATTAGAGTTTCATTCTTATTTTAATTTCTGTCTCCCACTTTGTACCAAACAGAATACTAAAATTTATTTCTGTCTCTGTCTCTTAGTCTCTGTCTCTCAGTCTTAGTCTTTCAATCTCTGTCTCTCCACCAAACGCTACCTTACTACATTGCCATCATTTTCCCCTTAAGGTATTTTCTCATCACTAGTTCACTCAAGGATATGCTTGTGAAGAACACTTGGTATTTTTCTTGAATCTGTTGCAATTTTTATCACTAATCAGTAGCAAGATTTTGAGCAGCTACTAAGTTATATGTGTATGTGTGAAATGTTTTATAGGTGACAACTGTGGATGGTTATGTTCTCAGTGTGCCGAGAATTCCGGTGGGGCGGTCACAGGGGCCATGGGGCAATAGGCCACCGGTTCTGCTACAACATGGTTTATTCATGGTAAGTATTTGTTTCAAAAGCAACAATGTTGGCTCAAAGTTGTCCTTGTAGCCACTGTCCTCATTTTTTTAGTATACAAAGAAATGAACAAATTTTGTTTCAAGGCACAGACATTTTGCTTATTTCTGTATTAGACTAAAATCAACGACTTTAGAAATGGTAGTTATTTTTTTGAGGACATGAATGACAAAGACTGAAGTAGAATTTTCACTCTATCTTATTCTCAATTTCAAACGTAGCCTGATATATGTAAAAAAGACTGATTGGGTCTTGGAAAAAAATATGGCTGGGTGGATTCTTCTATTGTAGGTGAGACAGAAGAAAAAGAAGATTGGTTATTTGGATTGAAGGTTTTGATTATGGTGAGTACCAGCAAAATTCTATGAACTCTGATACTATAATAAATTTATAGAAAATAAAGTGCATCTATTTCGTTACATTTCTTACACTAGCTATAGCTATAGCTAGATGGTAAAAGGATTACAAAGAAAAGGGAGAATATTACACCACAAACATCATGTATACCACATGATATTATTATACTATATATATGAAAATTGTTTATACACACACGTTATATAAAGTGTGTATAGTATAGATGCATGGATTCACCCCTTTGATGTATAGAAATGAAGTCTTTGACCGTTGAGAATGACAACAATAATAAGCTAATTGATAATTATTAATTAGAAGAAGAAGGAACTGTTGGGGTATGAATCATAGACGTAGCATGAGGGATAATATGGTGGTGGACGATAGTAATCATAATGATGATGATAAGTAGTAAAAGATGGTTCTTCATTTTGTGGTGGTTGTTCTTTTTTCACATCTTCAACACTTATAATGGAAGCACCCCGGAACTTCTTCCTAATCTGATTAGTCAAACAAACTGAATCAACTCCATCTCCAGTTACCACTAATTGGTCTTTGCTTTCGCCTTCTACTGCCACTGATTCTACACCTGTAACAATTTATTATTAGAAATTTTATCATTGTTTATTATTTTATGAATGTAAATTGGCTACATTTTTTAACTCCGATCCGTTAGATAACCAACACACAATCAGTCAACTATTTGCCAATTTATTATTAAGGTGTTTGCTAAATTCATAGGTACCGATACGTTTAAAATATAGACAAATAGTAACAAGTCACATGAAATTTATTTTCCACATCAGCATTTAATTTTTTTTTTTAAATATATGTTATATCACCACTTTTACTAATACACCTCTTTAATTAAATAAAAATAAAAATATATTTTTTATTTAATTTTATAAAAAATCTTAAATATCCTTATTTTATTTGATTAGACAAAAATACCCTTTTAAATTAATCAAATTTTAGAATTCAATTAATCCTAATTTTATAGTTTCAATTAATTTAAACAACAAAACAAAAACGAGAAAATACTCAATTTGGTCCCTGAAGTTACATTCAAGCCTCAATTTAATCCTTGACGTTTCAATTGTCTCTATTTAGTCCCTAAACTTTATAAATTTTAATCAATTTAGTCCCTGCGGTGGTTTCCGCTGCATAGTCATTACCGGAGAGATGATGTGTACAACGGACTGCCACGCTGGACTCCACTAAAACGGTGTCGTTTTTGTTTGGCGCTCAAATAGCCCAAAACGACGTCGTATCATGTTATATGAGATGAAAAACGTTTTAGTTAAACAAGTCACAACATATTCTCCCCCATAGTAGGACTGTTCTTCTTCTTTCTCTTCTCTTCAATGGCGTTGCGAGTCTGAGTTATCAGATTCGTTGAAGTTGCGATTCTCTTCTCTTCGACCACTTCACATTGCACCGGTCGTCTTCTCTTCACCAACGTTGACTAAGTTCGAGGTAAGCATAAAAAACTTCTATACCCGTGATGATGCTTTGCTATTTTGCTTCACTTTTGGTTCCTCCTCTTTTTTCTTTTTTATGCATTCTAGCTAAATGCATTTTGTTTTGCATGTTAGTATATGTTAGTTTTTGTGCTTATTCTATGTTAGGGTTTATGTTTTCAGTGAGTATCATTTAATTTCTTGGCTTATTGGTTAGATGTTCGATCATTCCCTGTTTCTGTACCATTAATTTGATTTTGAATATTTTAGGAGAATTTTTTTGGGTTAGCGTTTCAACATGGTTGTGTTTGTCTGATAATCAATGGATTAAGAAATAAAAAGATGGAATCAGATTGTCATATGCAATATGTTACATTTGATTCTTCCTCTGTTTTATTTAAAAGAGAGGTGCAGTTTTATCAAAGTCTTAATCTCATTAAATCAATTGCTTATTGCATCTTGTAACATGGAGTAATTGATCTGATTTTCTAAATGAACTCGTTTTGGTCTGTTGTTGTCTCATAACAACAATGCAATTTATGTTTTAGCAAGTCTAACGGAAGAGAAAAAAAATATTTTGAGGGTAACCTTATGTACTCTTTATGTACTCTGTATGTCATAATTGTTAGTTTCTTATATTTACAATTCAAATTATAGTGGTGAAATGATATTTTTGATGATATTTTTTAATTTTTCTGTGTGCGGATGGGAGATCAATTCATTAAAATTATATATCACCATGGAGAATCATTTGTCAGAAATAAAGATGGAAACTTGACATACTGCAAGGAACAAATTTCAGAGTTACCTGGGTTAGATACAGACACATTAGATGTTTTTTCAGTCAGAGACTACTACAAACACCTTGGGTATGATAAGATCGAGCAATGCAGGTGGTTGGTTCCTAACATGCCATTGACAACTGGTTTGAGGATATTGACTAATGACGATGAGATGCTAAAAATGTGCTTCTATGCTGGGAGAAACAACGGAGTTGCTCATGTGTATTATGAGCATGGAGTCTCTGAACCGGATTATGTTGAGGAGTAAGAATCCACGAAGAAGTTAAGGGGTTTCAAATGGATTTGGGGATTAAGGATTTAAATAGTTTCTAGGGACTAAATTGATGCAAAAGTTTCAAATGCCACGTAATATATCTGTTAGACGTCCAGCGTGGCAGTCTGTTGTACACATCATCTCTCCGGTAATGACTCTGCAGCGGAAACCACGGCAGGGACTAAGTTGATTAAAATTTATAAAGTTTAGGGACTAAATAGAGGCAATTGAAACGTCAAGGACCAAATTGAGGCTCGAGTGTAACTTCAGGGACCAAACTGAGTATTTTCTCAACAAAAACATATAAAAAAAATCAATGGTTCTTCATCTTTTCCACTTCTAAAGCAAAGTAAAACATATCAAAAAAAAAAAATCAATTGCTCTTCATCTTCTCCAATTTTCCTAATCATTTGTGTTACCCTCTGAAGCAAAGCAATGAAAATCTCAAATCAAAATGGCAAAATCCTAGCCCTAGGTTCTTTGCCGCCGGCGTCCCAGGCTCGGCGCTTCCGCTTCTTCCTCTTCCCTCTGTCCAGAACCCAGGTAGCTCGGCACGTCGTCCCCATCCTCGCTGGCTTCTCTGTCTGTGGCCAGGAAAAAAGTTAATATCTTCCCTCCTTCCCTGTTTTCCTAGTTTCCAAAGTTTAAAATCTACTTTACGACTTGAGCTGGAGTTTGCAGTTATTTATGTTCTTCTCTCGCTTTTGCAGGAAGGAATCGAAGTCCAATCGCAAGTTAGATAAAAAAGTTCAATTTTACTCTAGTAAGTTTCGAATCAATTTTTCTGTTTCTTTCAAATATTGAATTATTACATACCAAAACTGTCCATATATCCTTGGTGTTACTGCAGAGGTGAAAGATGCTGTGTCTTGCTTGAGTGCTCAAAAGTCTATTATTACTAAGGTAGTGATCTTATTTCAAATGGCATTGTTCTTAAGATGGATTATAGAAATCCTTCATTGTGGTTGCAATAGGTTTGATGGCTAAGTACATCTAACTAGCCATTATGATCATAAAACTCGAAATTCGAAGAATGTGCATATTTCATTAGTACCAAATCCTAGTCACTTAGAAGCAGTGGATCCTGTGGTAGAAGGAAAAACTAGAGCTAAACAATATGTTTCAAATGATTCTGAAAGAATCAAGAACATTAGTATTTTGATTCATGGAGATGGTAGTTTACCAGGACAAGGTGTAGCATATGAAAGTTTGCGTCTAAGTGCTCATCCAAATTATTCTACTCGTGGAACTGTTCATCTAGTCCTCAACAATCAAGGGAATGATATGTGTGGTGACTTGTGAATGTATCTGTTGCCTATGTATGAATTTATATTCTTTTGGTGATTGAAATTTTGTTCTTTTATACAATCTAGTATTCTGTTTTTACTATTTTAGTTGTGTGCTGGATATGGGGCTTGTGTGTGGTTAATAAATAATAATTGGTCTTGCAAATGTTTATGTTTCCTTGCCATATGCTAAATACTTTAGTTGGTTTATGAATCTACTTGTGTGTCTTTCACTGATCTATTATCTTTCACTCAGTAGATCACTATTGCCTACAGGTCGAGGTTTTGTGGTTTTCCATGCCAAATTTGCAGACAACTATAAACTTTACTCACGGAGCCACTTTGTCCACTTATTCCCAAAGGGAATTTTTGTGAAACCCCCTATTTTGTTCTCGTTTTCCTTTGTTATTTGTAAAGTATTCATTATCATCTTCTAATGTTTCTTTCCACCTTAGTAGACCTCTCCTATGGTTCTTTTGGGTAGCTATGTTTTATTACTTTCTTGTCTTCTTTTTTACTTATATTTTCAGCAAAAGCTGTCTAAACGAGAAGTTGGAACCATAGATAGAAGTCGGGATGTTGCTCAATTACAAGAGTTCTATAAGCTTTATAGAGAGAAGAATAATGTAGAGAAATTGCACGAGGAAGAGATGAAGTTGAGGGAATCTGGTGCTTTCAGCCGGGATCTTGGTGAGTATGTTTTTTGTCCAAGTAGATAGACATAACACTGATTTGGATAATCTTGTGCTTTCTCTTTGCCCTCCGTTGAGCGTGGGCATGTCATAGATGATACATCATTGAACCTGTCATTATCCCAAGATCAGCTGTTCAGTTCATTGAAACTGTCTGCTATAGTACTTTATTATATGTGAAGAATGGTTTTACTCTTTCTTGCCAAGAAACTACTGGTTATATTTACTCCTTTCCCTTATTCTCTGCTAAGCTTGGAAATTTACTAATGCTCTTATTTTGTCTGTCCTCCTTTTTCTTTCATTTTTGTTTATAGAATAAGGGAAATGCCATCCTCTAAATTTTCTCGCTTAGACCTTTTTAGTACTTGGCTACATTCTTTCATGAAAATAACATGCAATTTTTCCCAATAACAAGATGGGAGGGAGGCATCATTTTATTCTCCAATTGACAGCTTTTTCGCCTTTACAATTGTGATATTACACTTCTTTCTTGTAACTCCGAAATTAAAGATCAATTTTTGTAAGATATAACCGCTGATCTTGTAGTAGTAACATGCTCCTTTTTAAGTATTATATTTTATCTAAAATGATTTACAAAAATTAAATGGATTGCTTACATAAATGTCAACAGGTAGTTATTAGCTATCAAATAAGTATCGATCCTTCATTGCCATTATCGCTGAAACCGGCGACATCTCACCCTAAAAAGATAAATCTTCATCTCATAATTTTTGTTGAAAAATAATTCACAAATAAATGTTTTGAATATGTGATTTACCGGCATCAACCAAATGAAATTCATCTACCATATCCTGGAGGGTATCAGATTTGATGGTCTCATTTAAGATTTCAAAAAAGCCCTCCTCAAGTTCCATTGTATATAGTAACCACTCCTACCTACAAAATTTGCTAGAATTTTAGAATTTCGTCTCAACTATAGATACATTTGGTGCTCTGTGATTTCAATGCTTTGTTTGTATGATTTACAATAGGAATATTGGATCCTTTGGTGGTATTGACCCATGTAAATAACTCTATATCTCTATCATAAGGTAAAAGGTTTTGTGGTAATTGTTGTACTTGCATGCAATATATGAATGTCGCTGTTCATGATCTAAGCCGAGGAACTTCCAACCGTCCAACAGCACTGTCAGCAAATCAATAAATGCAGTTGTTTCTCCGCTCGCCCTGTTTTATTATTCCTATTGATGGTCAAGTTGTTACACACTAGATGTCTAATGTCCATGGTTAATCACAAAACTGATACCATTGATTTTGTAATTTCTTGCTGTAATGCTCTCTCCATTCTCCATCGTCGCAGCCACTGGCTCATGCAAATTGTACTACAATTCACTTCAACCAAAACTTGAATCCTAATGAGAATGCCAAAGCTTCAAACCAGGTGAACATTCTGCAATTAGATAAGCACAAAAGCTTTAAGCGCTTATTGAAACAGGTGAAGAAGTAATCCAAAGCACATCAGACCAACGAAGATAAGATCAAGTTTCAAAAGCGAAACCCTCTCTATAAACTACTTGTTCCTTCCACAAGTAGCATCAAGCCTGCATAATGCAGAGTGAACAGAAGCCCTCCAATGAATGTTCCATAGCTTTTTGCTGAATTTCCTATATTGTGACCTTGCAATATACGTTACATCACCAACCTCCATTAAGTTTGACCCATCCTATAGATGGTCGGCTGCAGTTTTAAAAAACAATCACTTGAAATTGAGCATGGATTACATGACAAGTGCAGATAGCGAAACATGTCAGATCAAGAGGCATATCAAACCTTAGGCTAAGTAGAATAAAAATTGGAGGATATCCCCTTTGAATATTCGAAATATCAATAAAACCTTCATGTCATGATCAGAAACCACGTAAATTGTACTAGACTGCTAAGGCAAATTGCAATTTCAATAACTAATCTCAGATATCCATTCCACTTTCTATTTGATATGATCTCCTTGGAAAGCATAAATGGTCTGAAGCATTTGGTATTCACAAAATTCAATGCTGTTCATGCAGATGACAGTGATGTTTTAAGAAGGAAGGAGCGGTTAGGACCAAAAAAAAAAAAGTCTACCTACTGCATGTCACCAAAATAATCAAATATACAAGAGAATGTTAAAGTAGCTGGCATGTTGATCTCAAGAATATTATTACCACATTTTACATCTGATCATTGATATAAAAAATGAATATTGTGATATCCACCACAATTCTGAAAACATTACATTAGTATTTTAATAACTAAATTTACATCCATGCAATAACATACATTCATGCAGGCACAATTGTGCAAAAGTTATACCCAAAATACAAAATAAGTTATTCTTCAGAATAAACATGGGACATAAATCCACTCCAGAGTCCAGATTTCAGGCAATGCAAGTGGAAATTCACTTAATTGGTTAATATAATGGGTCACACTAATTTATGCCAAACACAATAGAATTGCTAAAATGAGAACATAGACAATAATTAACAACTGATAAATGCTAAAAAAGAAACAAGTTAACTGCACGGCACCATTCTATAGCGACATTTTCAGCTTCAAAAACATAGAATCAAAGTCTCAAACATGTAATCTACATAAACCATGCACGACAAAGGAACAAAAAAAAACAATCACATTTGGAATCAGAACAAATCACACACACCTGAACCCCATTTGAGTTTGAATCACAAACCAAAGATCCGAATGATTGGGATTTCTTCAATCCCAACCCAGCCACGTGCATGTTCCGTTGTTTGGTATGAGAGTTCAATCCCAAATGTGAAAAAGAGAGACACTTGGGACAAGGGATGGTGAAGGACGCCATTTTGAACAAACCCCAAAAACCAAAAACCGATTTTTTTTAGCTGCTGAGCTCAAATGACAGTGTGATCTAGCGAAGTGGGTGAGCGAGAATATAAAGGATTTTTTGTGGTGACGAGGTCGAAGAAGGAATGGAGAATGGTGTGCGAGGAAATGGAGAAAAGCTTGCAATGAATGATGGAAACTACGAAGGAGGAACACTGGTTTTAACAGTGTGTGGCTTTGGTTTCGATGATTCCAATGAAAAGGGAAGAAAACATCAGCGTCACGGTTTCAAGTTTCAACTAACAACAATAAAATCTTACCTTTGTTAGAACTCACCAAATCATGAAGCAGCTCCTGATTGCGCAAAGGAGGCTGACGGCGACATTCGAAGCAAGAAGACGATGAGCCCCAGGACCTGCTGCTTCTGCCGCCGGCGACGAAGAGCGCAACGAAGGCGCGCGACTATGGACAAGACGATGACGAGACAGAGAGCAACGGCGACACCACGGTGAGAGAGATGAGAGAGACCGAGCTCCAGGGGGGAAAAGAGATACGAAGAGGAGAGAAAAATTTGAGAAGATGAACAGGGTTTTTGAAATCAATCTCAGAAATAATTTTTTATCAAAAGAACTTGAGAAGATGACGAGGGTTCTGAACCCAGATTTTAGAAATATATTTTTTGAGAACAATTAGGGACCAAAAGCATATCGGCCAAAAATCAGCTAAAATGTGTTTGGGTTTCATGAAAAATCGGATTTTGGTTTGTGCTCCGTGATCTCTGGAGCGGTTTTCAAACATATTATTCAAAAAGTGATTTTAATTAAACAATTTTGTTTACTTTTTGGCTGGTCACATTTTAGTTTCATATACTTTTCCATATTTTTTAGATATATTTTTGTTTTGCTTTGTTGTTTAATTCTAAAGTTTGATTAATTTAAAAAATTATTTTTGTCTAACTCAACAGAGATTTAGCGAACAATAAATCAATAAACGTTTTTGAACTACACTCCATATTAATTAATAGTTATTAATTTGTAATTATTTAAATTTTATTTTTAAAAAAATATAAAATCAACAAGTATTAATTACAGTTGTTTAAAGCTGGGAAAAAGTTATTTACCTATATTTTTCCTTTACGCATAACTGTATATCAAATTTGTCCTACATAGCATGACTAAAAAGATTAAGAGTTTATTGATCTTTCTTAATCATAAAAAAAAATAAATATAAAACAAAACAAAAAGAAAAAAGAAACAAAGTTTAACTATATATAAAAAGATGTACACTACTAGTTTAAAAATATATTTTTGTACAAAAAATGTGTTAGGTATGTATATAACTATTTAGTCCATACTTATCAACTTAAATTTTTTAATATATATTAACTAAAAAGATAAATTCTTTAATAAATTATATTATTAAAGATATTGCGTTTGCTGACCGTATAACTGTCTTCTCCTTATTTCTATAAATACTTCAAATTAGACCCACTTTTCATCAAACAAAACAAAAAAGGTTTATTAGTCTCTCTTCTAAGCTCTAAGTTCTGATTATTGTTACAATTACAAAAACCCTAATTAAGCTGATTTTGATTTTTGAAAATCAACCACCAGTCATGAGCGTAGAAATCATAGACGGCACTACTATTACCAGCTTTGTGGAAGACGAGGAGGCCTTCTCCGCGTCAGTGAGTGACCTCTTCGCTGAATTGGATGCGGACAAAGACGGCCTCCTGTCTTACACAGAGATGGTGAAGGAGCTCCAGAGGCTGAGGGTGATGGAGACACACTTCGGCGTGGACGTGAAGCGCGAGCCGGAGGAGCTGGCGCGTGTGTACGAGTCGCTATTCATGCAATTTGACCACGACATGAATGGGAGGGTAGATAAGAATGAGTTCAAGAAAGAAACAAAAAAGATGCTTCTGGCCATGGCGAATGGGATTGGATCATTGCCGGTTCAGATGGCGCTTGAACATGATAGTCTCCTCTTGAAGGCTGTTAAACGTGAATATTCCTGTACTGCTGCTTCTTCTAATAATAATCTTCTTGCTAATGCTGCTTAATTTTTTTTGTGTGATTAATGCTGTTTAATTAATTAAATCTTAGTTTTATATTATTTTTCATTTTTGTATCGAAGGAGTGAACGTGCAATAAACGATATATGATATATATAATGAAATTACTTATTCAAAAGTTTACATGGTTAAATAAAATGTAACAACATGATTGTCTTGTCAATTTTATTACTCACGTTCTATAAGGATGAGACATAGACACAAAGACCCGGATAATAAAAATATGAACATAAAATATTTATATTTAGGTGAATGCTATTCTATTCTCTCTAAAGTAACATGTAAGTTACCATCTTTCATGTGTCATATTTTAATTGGGTGTTTATTTTAACATGAGTTACCTTCTCCACTCTTTCGTCGTAGTTGCGCCTCCCAAGCATCAGCGTCTCATTGTTATTTCGTTTTCTCTTCCCAAATCATTGTTCTAGAAAAGGTACTCCAACTCTCTCTGATTGCATTTACTCCTCTTCACTCCTTCGTCGTCGTCATTACGCCTCCCAAGCATCACTGTCTCATTCGGTATCTTATTTTCTCTTCCCAAATCATTCTTCCAAAAAAGGTACTCCAACTCTCTCTAATTGCATCACCGTCTCATTCGGTGTCTTATTTTCTCTTCCCAAATCATTCTTCCAAAAAAGGTACTCCAACTCTCTCTAATTGCATTTACTCCTCCCCGTCGTCGTTGTGCTCCCTAAGTATCACCGTCTTATTAGGTGTTCCATTTTCTTCATCTGTCAGGCCGTCACCGTCTTCCAATATATTATTAACTCTCACAAGATTAAAGTAACTCAAGTTAAAATAAACACTCAATTAAAATATGACACATCTGAGAGGGTAACTTACATGTTACTTTAAAGAGAGTAGGATAGCATTCACCCAAGAATGTTTTCTTCCATCTCTTTCAAAAATTTTACATGCAGTTTCTACTTTTTCTAAATTTAAACATTAATAATAAATTTCAATTTTTAAGGGTATAGGCTTATCCACTTTGTTGATAGTTGGTTTTTCTCTCTCTTTTCAAACCATTTTCAATTGATAAGATATGTATTAGTTGAAATAGTATAAAAAGAGTACATGTTTATAACTCTAATTTTTTTTTTTTTTTACCAAAGATAGGAGACTCGAACCCACAACCTCTTAATTGAGTATGGAAAGACTATGCTAATTAAACTATTACTCATTGGCTATAACTCTAATTAATTGAGAATGAATATTAAAAGTATAAAATTTATGATAAAAAGAATACATTTTTTTATCCCTAATTCACAATATGTATTAATTTTTCTAAATTTTATTTTTCTATTAATATGTACCGTCTTTGAAATATGTTATATAATTATAATTTTATATTTTTTGTTATGATTAACTATTAATTTAAATTAAAAATCTCAATTACTTGACTAAAAAGTAACTTTTATTTAGCACCAAAGTAAAGTTCACTCACTAAAAAATTAAAAAAATTTTCTCACAGGTTTAGATTATTGTTCAGTTTCTCCGTATCCTTAGTAAATTCAGTATTGAGCAGCAAAAGATGCATTACTTGAAATAGTATAAAAAGAGTACATACGAGTATTAGTTCTTATTTTCTAGACAAGTTTATGTTTTCCGATGCCTCTATATTTTTCTAAGAGAATTCCCAATACTGCTGTGTTTGATGTTTTCGAAATTAACGTAATGCTGCTGTGGGTGCAGGATGGCATAGCGTGGTTCTGATTATGAAAATCACAAACAGTATTTGGATTACAGTTTACACATGAGAGTTTTCATAAAATTGATTTTGTAAAATTGATTTTGATGATAAGTTAGTTTGAGTTAATGTGATTTATATTTAGCAATCTTTATATTAAAATTGATTATAGTAAAATAAATGTTGTTTGGATTATACTATTCAAAATCACTTTTAGATGAAAAATTACTAAAAGAGACATCAATTTTATATACCTGCAAAATCAGAATACTATAAAAAATAATATAAAAATATTTATTCAGAAGACTTACACAAATAATATAAAAATATTTATTATATAAATAAAAATATAATAAAAAATATAAATAAAAAATACAATAAAAAAACATAAAAATTAAAATATGAAAATGAGTACTAAAAATAATAAAAAATTAAAATATTCACTAGTGATTGAAATAAATCTGAACGATTTTGATGAAAAAATTGGAATGAAAAAACTCTGAAGAAGTAGGAAGAACTACAAAGAACGACTGTGAAGATAATAGTTACTGGTATCATTCTTATAGAAGAAAATGAAGGGTAGGGTTGGTAAAAAAGAAATAAATTTCTTACTTAATTTTCTAATAATAATCAACAACCAAACGTGAAACGCAAAAACTACAAATTTTAGCTTCTCCTAAACGTGGATTCAGAGGCAGAATCAATTCTGCGATCAAAAAGATAAAAATGGCCAAATATCAAAATGAAACTTTCAAGAAGCTCAAACGGACTTCTCTCCTCCCCAACGTGTTTGCCAAACACATCCTTAGTCGTGGTTGGAATTAGATCAGAACCACCAAGACTGATTCAAATACTTGCCATCAATCCTAATGCTTTTCTGCTTCCGTTTTGGCATATGAATCAGTTGTGATGGCAATTTATATATGCATGAGAACATGATTGGTTCCACTTCATATTTTGGACATGTTTGAAACAGGGATGCTGTAATACAGTTTCTTAAGGACATGCGCAAAAAAACCAGGCATTGATTGCATTAACTTCTTGACCACTTTCACAGGTTCCCTTTTCCCTCTCAAATCTCTATATGTTTTTTTTAGTCAAATGGATTTGACAGTTCTAAAATCCAAAATATGTTGACCTTCAAATGTTTTTTGGCCCTAACTGCTGCCTAAGCCCATCAATTGTCAATATATTTTTGGATCATGAGCCTTAGTCAACAGCAACAAGGAACGTGATTCATTTCAGTAGGGCTAACTAAGCCCATGTCAACAAATAAAAGTGAACATGATTCATCTATCTCAGAGTAAGTAGTCATGTTTTCATGATTAAATATCGAGTAAAAGATAAATAGGTTTTTGATCTTTTTAAACGTAGACATGTTTGTCCTTCAAGATTTAAAAATATATTTAAATTCTTCACCTTAAAAAACGCGTGACAATTAGACCCTTCCGTCGAGTTGGGTTCAAAACGGCAACAAAACATACTAACCTGGTAGGGTAGAGTGTCAGTTGTCCGTTTTAGTTGCTGATGTGGATGGAGAACAAATTTTTAATGGACAAATTAGTTCTTGGGGTTCAAAACGGCGCCGTTTTGTCAACTGTGAACAATTCCCATTAATCCCTCTTCCTTTCTTCAATCAAAACTCAAACTTTCCTCTTCTTTGAGCAGAAGAATCCAGATCATGAAAGGATCGGAGATTTCCCATCACAACAAATCCTGGGTTGAAGACATTTATTGGAACCATTTTCAGTTCCTCCATTTCGTATAGTTTATGTCCAACACTTATAATCAGCACCTTGTAAGTATCTTCTTCCTCACTTTTGTAAATCAACGAAAATTACATACCCTTTTAAGTGTGTGTAAAAAATGAGTGATTTTTAATTTTGGGATGTGGGGAAAATTGAATTTGGGAATTTTAGTTCATGCATGGTGTCTGCATATTCTTTTTGCTCCGTTGATTAATTTTTTTCCTTCAATTTGTTTCAACTATGTTATTTGCAATGTAGGGTTTGTGATTGGATTCTGTAGAAAGAATTTTTGTTTAATTCAATGTTGTTTTAGGTTCTGCAAGAAGTGATTCTACAACTAGAAAATTGCTATATAATTGAAAAGGTTTGAGCTTACATTGTAGTAGAGGAAAAATATGCATCAACATTGTAGGTTTTTCCCTTACTATGATCCTCATTGTGAACGGTGACAATGTTTAGATCTTTTTAATTGAAGGAGAAACTAAAACTGATTCAAAAAAAAAAAGGAGAAACTAAAACAAAAGAAAATAATAAAGTGGAGAAGTAGAAAATAATATGTGGGTTGTTCCTGCATAATTATTTTGGTGGTGGTTATTCAATCACTAGCTATATTTGAGATATAAAATGGTAAATGTAATATTTCATGACATGACATCATGGCATCGTGATCTATGTTCTGGGCTTACCTAGTAGGGTTTGAGTTACATTGTGTTTGGAGTTATGTTGCCTACACCAAGATCTCGCTCCCATGCATTGAATGGAGTGATAAGATTTGGCCCTCCACTACCTGTTAGCCTGAATCAAGTTTTTGTTGCTTTTTCCATTCATTCATATTCAGGGGATTTTTGCTTTTTTCCATTCATTCCTACTTTTTCTCATAGCTGGAATTTAAATTTTGACTATAGACACTTCCCAAAGCATTTTATGGTGGCTGGAAACAGTTTGTGAAAGATCATTCCTGAACCTCGAGATCTCAGAATCCGAAAGGGATTTGTGAAGGTGAACCGTTTTGGACATGACATTAGCTACTTCAAAAGAAAGAATGTCAATGGTTACCTTATCGTTGTTCTTGATGGTGCTGCTATGTTGCTACTGCTTCCTCTTTCCCGAAGAAGTTTCTAGAAGAAGGGCGTGGAGAGAGGACCAAAACAGTGTCGTTTTTGGAGAGTGTGAAGAGGGATGTAAGGTTGGCAGCTAGGGTTTCCGAACGGCGGATAAAATCGGCGTAGGAAAGGTGGCGGTTGGTGGCAGAGTCGATGAGAGCGTTGACGAAGTCAGACTAAGGTGAGTTGCGATAGAGAGAGAGAGAGAGAGAGAACGTATGATGGCCACAAGGACTAATTTGTCCATTAAAAATTTGTTCTCCATCCACATATGCAACCAAAACGGACACCTACACTCTACTCTTCCAGGTCAGCATGTTCCGTTGCCGTTTTGAACTCCAACTTGACAGAGGGGTCTAATTGCCACGTGTTTTACAATGTGAGGGATTTAAATATATTTTTAAATCTTGAGGGACAAAAATGTCCGAGTTTAAAAAGGTCAGGGACCTATTTGTCTTTTACTTTTAAATACCATACATAACAACAATATTTTAGTAGTTCTTGAATCAAGTTAAAGGGGAAGTATATATTATAAAGAAGGTTGGCCTCGGCGCAATGCTAAGGTGCCTTTTGAACTTTTAAGTTACGAAATCCATGGCCGGCGCAGCTCATGACGAAAAGGAATTTGATTCTGAAAATTCAGCTAGAAAGAGGTGTTTATAACTAAAATTTGTTTCATATGAATTGAAACTAAGTTTTAATCCTATTCATATCACAGTGATCAGACAAGGAACAATAGCAAGGTTTGATTACATGAACATAGATGAAAATACAAGATGTTATGGACAGCCGACTCCTCTGGTGTATGACATGACCAGAATTCTGAACAGCCTTCCTATCTACCTGAGTTATGGCGGCACTGACGCTCTTTCCAATGTCAAAGACGTGCAACGGCTGTTACAAACTCTTGAAGATCATGATGGAGATAAGCTTGTAGTACAATATAGAAATGATCATGCGCATGCAACATTATGGACGGCCGACTCCTCCGGTGTATGACATGACCAGAATTCCAAACAGCCTTCCTCTCTACCTGAGTTACGGCGGCGCTGACGCTCTTTCCGATGTCAAAGATGTGCAGCGGCTATTAGAAACTCTTGATGATCATGATGGAGATAAGCTTGTAGTACAATATAGAAATGATTATGCACATGCAGATTATGTTATGGGAGAAAATGCTAAGCGAGATATATATGAACCTCTTATATCTCTCTTTAAGCTTCAATGATATCTAAAGAATAACATTCATCATTATAGAACTTCTATATTACCTAACTTCTTGGTTAGAGTTGAATAGAACAGAAATATCAATGTGTAAAGTAATATTATTAAAGAAATTTAACATATGATATTTCTGTATGAGCAATGCTAGGGGACCAACAACTTTTGTGATTGGTAGTCATCAAATAGTCATCAATGATGATTTAATGGTGTGAGATTGGTGTGAGATTTCATCTAATGACTCACCTTCTCTGCTGGTTACATGCAGGCCAAAATTTAATAAAATTGCTGGCCCCTAGACTTTTCCTTGTATTTACCAACCAAATTGCAGGTGAAATATCAGTACCCTTTCCATTATATCTTAAATTTGGAACTTCTCATGGCTTTTTGTGTGAATGATAATGAAAGTAACAGATGAAACTCTTGTTAAGTAATCAAATTGAAGACTTCACTTCAACTCTTGGAATTTAAATAAATGTAGATCATAAAACTCAACTAATAACCCTTTACGATATGCAGCAATAGTAGAAATTTGACCTGGTTATACATACTATTCAAGTGATCACAATATAAAATGCTTCATATACGGTGATGATACTTGAAAACCATAAGGACATATCTCAAACAAAGAACTTTATCTAAGTTTGCATAATTTCAAACCCTAATCTCAAATAACAGTAAGCAAGCACAAAATCAACCACATCCTGCGCGCAATAAAACAACATTACAATTTTCCCATTTTAAACAACACATGCAGCTAAGCTATTAACACAAAACAATTGTGCGAATTTCACACATCTTTGAAAAATAAAGAATTCGAAGTATACCTAACCAGATCCGACGATGATGTTGTTAATGGGAATGAAGATGAGCTTGACGAAGAAGCCAACGAATCCCATAACCACGAATCCGATTGCAGTACGAACAGCAACCTTGGAGAATTCTACAAAAGAAAAGGAAAATTTCAGATCCACAGCAGAGAGATTCAAATCACAATAAAAAGAAAAAATACCTTTGCGATCAGGTTTATGGCAACGCTTGACGAGCCTTACGCTGTCCTTGGCGAACTCTCTGAGGGGATCGAACACTGAATCAATGGCGTCCATTCTCTCTCTTGTGCTTTCGAAACTGAGATTGAAGACTAACAACTCCGGACTCCTTTTAACAACTCCCTTTAGAAATGATTTAGCATTCTCTTGCTGTTTGGCAATTACTATAATACTCCAAACTCATTCTTAGCATTTAGATCCTCTAAAATTTGAATTTTA
>NC_029786.2:95602063-95607967 GCF_000816755.2 Arachis ipaensis | reverse complement strand
AACGACCAGTTATTTACCGATTGAATAATTAATCCAATGACTCAATAACTTAGTCAGATCGATTAATGGTTCAGTTTTGATAACCATAAATCTATGATGGTGGATCTTTATCTTATGAGAAAAGGACAAATAGGTCCCTGATCTTTTGTCTCGCGGACATTTTCGTCCCTGACCATTGAAAAATACTTTTAAGTCACTGACCTTCACAAAACTTAGACGGATCAGTCCCTGACGAAGACATTTGGACGGATCAGTCCCTGACGGAGGCATTTGGACGGAGGGACTGATCCGTCCAAATTTTGTGAAGGTCAGGGACTTAAAAGTATTTTTCAATGGTCAGGGACGAAAATGTTCGCGAGACAAAAGGTCAAGGACCTATTTGTCCTTTTCTCTTATCTTATTTTGTTACTGTGTTTAGCATGTAGGAGAAATTTTTTTCCTTTTTAGGTCAGATTTGTTAAGTTTGCACATGGGCCTACTACCGGGCCTTAGCATGTCCCTTCATGTTTTAAAGGCAATAAACAACGTAAAATTCTTAGTTTTTCTTTCGATTAGTTCAAATTTAAAATATTTGATTCTGTTCCGATATCATTACTTTGTTTTAAAAGCTAACTAACATGGTGTACATTGTAATTTTTTTTGGTGACTTAAAAGAAAATAAACAAAAACTAAGAAAGAAAAAAAAACAAGAAACTGCTTAAAAAAGGCAGTCCTGTTGAATACTACTCTCAAACTTCTTCCAAGGCAATGGAAGCTCCACTTGGGGAGAAATAGTCCTCATTGCAGTCTTTGCCATGATGTCTGCTACTGTATTTGCATCTCTCAAGATCAACCGAAGATCAGCACGCCATTTCCAAGACATGATATCTCGGATTTTTAACACCAAAGGATCAATAAACCCAGAGCAATCTTGTAAATTATTGACAATAGTAAAAGCCTCCACACAGTCTGTCTCACATATAATGTCTCTTTGTCCCGAGTCCCATGCTAAAAGAAAGCCTCTCCAAATAGCAAACAACTCTCCTTGCAAAATGCTACGACTCTCAATTGTTCCCAGACAGCCTCGTTGCCACCTTCCCTTCCAATCTCTGCTAACACAAGCAAAACCAACTCGAGCACCACTGCCAGGATAGCTAGCATCACGTTAACATCTATCAAATTAAAAACTAAACAAAAATTAATATTTACAAATTACAAGGACAAAATGTTGCAGATTTTTATAATAAAAAAAAAATTATTTAAAGGCAATAAACAACGTAAAATTCTTAGTTTTTCTTTCGATTAGTTCAAATTTAAAATATTTGATTCTGTTCCGATATCATTACTTTGTTTTAAAAGCTAACCAACATGGTGTACATTGTAATTTAATTTATCACGTTAACATCTATCAAATTAAAAACTAAACAAAAATCAATATTTACAAATTACAAGGACAAAATGTTGCAGTTTTTTATAATAAAAAAAAAATTTATTTAAAGGCAATAAACAAATGATGCTGCATACACAGTGCTACTCACCCCACACTCGAATGCATAGACTGTAAATTCTGGCAATGCTTCCCTAATGTATAACATAAAGTACATGTTCCATTAAAGAAGGGACAGTACTTGGACACCCTTTTTTTACTTATGTAAGACGCAAAATTCAACAAGACAAATTCATAGAATAACCCTAGAGAAAAAATATTATTATTATTCTGCAGCTTATAAGTCACAAGCAATACAATGGATGAAACCTGAAAGGACAACCAATATTATTATTATTATTATTAATGTGTTTCTTCTTTCACATGGTGAAAATCGTACAACACTACGCATTACATCAATCTTCAACTCTTGATATATGTGCTAATTGTTATACTTTAATTTGATATGGTGATAATTTAATTATTTGGAATTTTTAAATTTAGGCTAATTTTATTTACAGAAAAGTTCTACATCCATGTAAAAAATATATGGATGTTATCCAAGTAACTTTCTCCATACGCGCGTTCCTCCACCCCCATAATCGTTTGGAGTAAAGTATTGTTTTTGTCTCCAACGTTTGGGGTAAATTCTATTTGTGTCCATAACGTTTAAATCGTTCTATTTGTATCCCTAACATTTATGAAAGTAATTCAATGTTATCCTGCCGCCAATTACACATCATAAACGCTTTAGTTTGAGTTTTAAAAATCTCTTCTTGAAGAATACAAATGTCTGGGATAGAATCGATGATCCACTCCAAAAAATAGCTCATCAAAAGTTGAAACTAATTCCTACAACATTTACATAATTCACTTTTCTAGAGACATAATTAAATCTAAATACAAATAGTGGGTATAATATTAAAATCGAACACATCCAAGTGAGACCTAATTGAGAATGAATACATCAAAGTGAGAATAATTGAAAAATATAATCTGATTTGTTAGTATAATTGATAGTAGGATAATATTGAATCACTTTTATAAACGTTAGGGATACAAATAGGACGATTTAAACGTTAGGAACACAAATAGAACTTACCCCAAACATTGAGGACAAAAACGATACTTTACTCTAATCATTTGTTATACACGCGCCTCATGTAACGTATATAACGTAAATCTTCTACTGCGTGATAAACCTTTCTCAACGTAAACCTTGTTCTCTTCTCGTAAACATTGTTCTCTTCTCGCATTTCTTTTTCTTCTTCTTTCTTTTTCTTCAAACTAATAAAAAATCCTTATTTTTCTCTGTTCGCATTTTTCTTCTCTGCATTATGGATCTGGATTGAGTTCGACGTAATTAGCTTCGTCGTTCTTCTTCTTCTTCGTTTTCTTCTTCGATCTGGACTTTTGAATTGAAACAATGAATGAATTAACTTCAAATCAGTTGAATGAGTGCGATTTGGATTATTCTTCCGAAACGCATAAATTTGATGAGGTTTGGATTATTGAATTTTAAATCGAATTCAATGGAATGCAATTGCTAATTTATTTGAATTGAATTGAATGGACGGAGGTGATCTGAATCTGAAATGAATTGAATTGAATTGATAATATCTAAATTGTAGATAGAGTTGTTTCGAATTTGGTTTTGTATAATGGATTATCTTTTGTTCACTGTGAGTAACTTTTCAGTTTGGTAAGTATTATAGAATTGTTTCACCATGAGCATGTGTTCAGTTTGGTATGCAGAAAGTAGTCTGTAAAAAAATTAGAAAAAAAAGTTTGTTATCCCACGAAGAAGCGACGTTGAACGATGTGAACGACCTTCAAAGCCCGCCACGCGTCAAAACAAGAGACCGGCCCAAGAACAGACTTGGATCAAACTTGGAAAAAAAGATCTCAAATGCCATGAAAAAAAAGAAAAAGACAGCTCCAAGCAAGGTAAAATTGACTTGCTTACGATTAGGTAAAAATTCAGTTGTGCATTTTGCTAATATACAATTAATTATGTCTTTTTTGTAGTTGAACCTTTTAGACGTTGTATCATCGATTCAGTCAAACTCCAGTATTTACAATGCACCAGATATGAATTATCCAAGAGAGGATTATACGAGTTTTATTTTTTATTAATAGATTTTTCTGTTCACCCATGAGCACATTTCGGTTCGACAAGTATATTAATTTCGGTTCACCGAGGTTATAGGTGGGTTAATTTCTGACTGTTGTTAGTCTTTAATGAATAGTCACTTTTTTTGTGAAATTCTTTATTCCAAAAGTCAATTTTTTCTTTATTGTGCTATGTCATAGAGTTTAGGTATTTCTAAAACTGAATACTGATAGAAACATTTTTTTTATAATTAGCTCTCTGAATTTCTGTACAGTGTGTTTGTAATTTTTGGTTCGGCCAGTGTATTAATTTCGCTTCACTATGTTTTTTGGTGTTCTTAATATATTGGTAAATACACCAATTCCAATCACTGGAGAACCTGGAACAAAACAGCAGCCAGACAGTTCCAACAGATAGGACAAGGAGTAATCCATCTTGAATCAGATATAAATATTAACATTTGATATATACATTGATATTAAGAATATATATATACATTAACATTTACATTGACACATATACATTTGAAAGAAGTATTGTTTGCTTTTTTAAACAAGTTAAACAAAATATTGTTAATTACAACCAGTTAATCATAGTATGTCATATTTATTATCTAAATCCCATATGAGAATTTACAATAAGGGCTGGAGAGGGTAGCAGATGGCTTCGGGAGTCTTATTGCTTCAGATTCCCGAATCAGTTAATGTACTTACGTTATAGTGCGGCTTCTCCTTCATTGTCACCATTGTCTTGTTCTGTTTTGCTGTAATGAAAAAATTTGGTCAATACTTCACTCAATACACTGATAAGCTCAAGCATATATATCTTAATCAAGTCAATTAAAATGTCACAGGTCACCGAACCGAAATTCATTCATGCACAGAATGAAACAGCTAGAAATATGATTGCTGCATGCTATCACAATAATCTTAAATATTGAAAAAATTTGGTCAATACTTCACTCAATACACCGATAAGCACAAGCATGTATATCTTAATCAAGTCTATTAAAATACCACAGGCCACAGAACCGAAACTCATTCATGCACAGAATCAAACATCATAAATAATGAAAATACTAGAAAATGATTCTTGCATGCTATCACAATAATGTTAAACACTGAACCGAACAACATTCATTTGGTGAATAAAAATCACAAAGGCCACCGAATCGAATAACGTTCATGTGATGAATAAATGGCGATCAACTTTCAATCAACAAGAACAGTATTTCTCCATGCGAAAGAAGTACTGAACAGAGTAACAACCAATTTCAAAACCCTAGTTAAACTATCCACTTAACTGAATGAAAATAACAACAAATTTCATTCAAAATCCTAGTTATACTGTAAAAATTTAATCATAGTAATCCTAAACCCTGAAAAAGAAAAAGAATGCCACCAAACCGAATAATATTCATGTGAAGAATAAATCCCTCAGTTAATTAGCTTTTCAGATCTTCAACCTCCCGGAAAAAGAATAAAATTATATCATAGAAAGACAATATTAATAATGAACCATCCAATTCCATCATGAATAATATATGGTTGTGGTTAAACAGAATAATACAGAAAAATAGAAAGAAAAAGAGAGGGGACAAATATTTCTAACACATGTTCTCTATTCTTAGTCCAGCAGAAGCAACAGTAGCATTGGTTGTTTTTTTTTTTATCTTGTTCAACCAAAGCAGCACGTGCGGTTGTGATTGTGCTTGGAACCAAAAAAGCATCAAATGCAGTGCAATCTATCCAATTCATTAAGAGCTTCTCTTGTTCCCATATCTCTAGAATCCAAACCTTTTTAACTATCAGAACGTGACTGAAGTTTGAGTGATTTTGAGAGAGATTCGAAGAGAATGAGCGATTTCGTACGTTTTGAAGAAGAAGAGACGGTTTTTCATCATGAAGCGCGAATGAAGATAGTGGTTTCGTGTGTATAGGGCGCGTGGAAGTCACGTTTATTTAATAAGATTGAAAACGCGTAAGTTGTTTTGGGTTTGGGCAAACTTGGTTACATGGATGTATAGCATCCCTGTTTTTTTTTTATATAGAAAAATATTGGTATTTTTGTTAAAAATTAGATTATTTGGTGTAATTATAGGTAGGTAAATTTTGTAGGTAGAGAGTCCATAAGCAGGATGCGTGTGGACATGTGTCAACATTCTGACAACACGCAAGATGCATGTTAGACACGTGTCATTATTCTGTCAACACGTAAGATGCGTATTGAGTACGTGTCAATATTCTAACCAACACACAACATGTGTTGGACATATTTTTTACATATCTATAATACTATATATTTCAAATATCAATATTTAACTAAAATACTATCTTTATTTTTATATTAAAAATAATTTTTGACAAATTTATATCAAGAAATATTA
>NC_029786.2:95592340-95601909 GCF_000816755.2 Arachis ipaensis | reverse complement strand
CTAAGTAAAATATATAATTTGAACTAATTATAAATTTTAAAATCACAAATGTTTTGAAAGGAATGGACTGTGTAAAAGATTTTTTTTTTTCAATTCAAATGTTTTTATTAATTTTCTTTAAAACTAAACAAATTCATTTATCAACATTTTCAAAATTCAATGCTGGTTTGAATAAGATGCCAACATGATACATTGTTGTACTAGTAAACTACTATAATCAATGCAGTCCATGATGAGAAGACAACTTATACAGAACCTTTGCAGAATCACATATACAATTATTAATTAACTAATTAATTAATTAATTAATACATGACAAGACCCAATTTTGGGTTTTTAAGAACCGGCTACTTTAACACTTGGTTCTAAGCGAAGAAGGCTTTCTTGTTGGAATTTCTAGTTTCCTTAATCCTAAGATTACCTATATTAATTATTAACAAAGAAAGTTATTGAGAGTATAGGAGCCTAATTGAATTTGTGAACATGATTAAAAGTAATTAGATTTTTTTTATCTTTCTCAACAAATTTTTTTTATATTCTTAATAGAACGAATCGTAATTCCTCTAATAAAAAAAAGAGTGCAGAGGCAGATTTGATGATATTAGAGACCAAAATTTTAAAATTTAAATGTAATCTCATTAAATTCTAAAATTTAAATAAAATAATATTTTTTATTTTATTTTTATTTAATTCTAAATAAAAAATAATAATAATTTATTTAATTTAATATTTATGATAATAAATAAAATTATTATTATATAAATCATTTAATATAAAACAGTTTAATTTATAATTATAATTAATATATATATTATCTATAAATAAATTAAAAAATAATCCTTTCCTAACATCACCATCTTTCTGAAATTCACAAAAATCTCACCATAACATTGCCCTTTATATTATGTTTCAGAATTAGTTGTAAAGTACGCTATATATTAACCCTATTAACACCAACTGAAATTAAGTAATATTACATTCAGCGATCTTTAATTTGTCATAGTTAAACTACCTTAAAATGTGATGAATGTTATTATGCCATTATTGAATATATATAATTACTAGGATAAATCACATATATAAAAAAATAATTTTCTAATACTACACAAATTTTTTACATCAACTTTAGGTTAAATCTAATTTAGGAGATTTGTGTAATATTAGAAGGAGATTATTTTATGTGACTTGTCAATAAATATATTATCTATTACGAAAATTATTGTTGTGTTATTTTCGATTATAAAAAAATAGTGTGTTTTAATTTAGTATGGAGGTAATCCTAAATCGAATGATAGATTTTGTATTTAAAAATTTTAAAACATTAAAGTTCACATCTTAGATGGTAGATTTTGTATTACTTCACAAATTGGAAAGTAAATTTTGCGTTTTAAAAATTAAAAAAAAAGTTAAACTTCACAAATAAGAAAATCAAATTTATGATGTTCATATGAAAAAAAATACACTAAATTTTATACATTATTAAAAAGCACTACTATCAATCCAATATCAAAATTAAAAACTCGAAGAGACGAGAAGGAAAGAGAATCAGAATTTAAAATTGCATAAAGAAAAAGGGCAAAGGCCCCTACCTAATAAGTGGGTTCAGGTTAACCTAACCAAACCCAGCAGCAACATAGACATCACTTTCAAAACATAAGAGCAGCTCCAATGGGTGGTCCTCATTGCACTTTTTCCTGACACATGGTGGAATTTACCGTTGGAGAAGGAGAGAGATGAGTTCTTACGAAATCAAAGTTCTGCTACTATTATTTTTTGTTCGAAAAAATGGATCTAAACCAACTCAACTCTTTCTTCAATTACTTACAAAACTTTCCTCAAATTCCAAATATCCGAATTATCTATTGTGTATTATTGTTATATATGAATTTATTTAATATTAATATCTTTTAATAGTGAATTATTTTTAAATTTAAATATTTAAATTACATTATTAAAAAAAATTAATTACATTAATTACAAGTATTTTAATTAATTAATTAAGTGGGACCACAACAGAGACTAAAGTCAGTTCCTCCTAATGGAGAAGAGAGAGATGCTTTGAGTTCCTATTTACTGTTTATGATGCAAAAACTGATGTGGAGTTACTTTTTATGACAGGTGGGCCATAAACAGGAACTGGGATGAGTTCCCTACTGGAGATGGTCTAAAGGAAAAGGTCATGGTGTGGTTTGTAAGAGGTTTCACTATTATATTTATACAATCCAATTATAACTCTTTCAACACGTTACTTCATTATTTTACTACCCGCTATCCCCTTTTCCCGCTTCTTACTTTTGAACTCTCATTCATCAATCACTAGTTCACTACTACCCTTTTGGTCCATGTTTTGATACCAAATATATTTAGAATTTTTTATTTAAATTAAATAAATATATAAATTATGAAAATACATAAAATGTGAGATTTTTACAAAATATATACTCTTACACATCTCGAATGCTGAAGAGTAAGTTGAAAATTGAACATATTTCGACGTTTGAGATCTTGTGCTGTGACCGGACGACGTCGAGACATATCCTAGGTGCATCCGAGATATGTGTTGTTATGGAGATCGGAGACTGAGCACCTGAGATATATGGTAACTGAGAAAAGGGTCTTAGTACCCGAGATATATACAATTCACCTGATGGGGTCTCAGCATCCGAGATATAGTCAAGGGCGTAATTTGGGTCTCAACACCCGGGGTATGCGTATAATGGTTTAAATGTCTCTGCATCCAAGATATATTAGAGAATAACTCTATTTATAGACCCATCCCTCAACCATCTCCTCACAATTCATAAATCAATCTTTTATTCCTCCTCTTTCCATTATATTCTGATGGAGAATACTCAATTCTTTTTTGTTATAGTTTATCCCAATGTGATAGTAAACACGGAAATAAAGGAGTGATTTTTGAGTCTGATAAGACTGTCATGTTACGCACCAACCGGGTTGATACTCTACATGCGCTAAAGACGGTCATGCTAAGCAATATGGGGTGAATAGGTACCAAGGAGGTTGGGCAGGTTGCATATAGATTTCTGCACGCACTTCTAAATGGTGGATTTACTAACAGATTATTTTGAATTGATGGGAATCAGCATGTGAGAGTAATGTTCGACGTACCTGCACGGCTAATGCCACAAGTTGTGATGGAGTTGTATGTTGTCGTCCGTGACGTGGTTGTTAGTGGTGGGTCGTCTCCTTCGAGTCCTGAAGTTGTCCCGCTGGAGGCCACACCCAACCTCATGATAGTGCCGACGAATACGACAGTGAGGGAGATTCAACTTATGTTGCCGGGTCCAGGTCGTCTAGCGATATTGCTTCTGCTAATGAGTATGTGCCGGAGACTCCCACCGGCGGTATTGGTCGGTTTCTCCTACCTCCCCCTTTGGCCATTTCTCGATTGTCAGAAGTTCCTAGTCATTATCAACTTTGAATTTGGACGCAATGCAGCCAGATGATCTTTTGAATGCCGATGAAGGGGAGGATTACAATACAAATGGTGGAGTGAAATTCTGAGTTGGCCATAGGTTCAGGAACTGCAATGCAATTCTAATGGCAGTGAAGAATTACAGTATTTGACGGAATGCGGAGTACAGAGTTTTGGGGTCGAATAGGCTTAAATACCACTGTCGTTGCAAGTAATTCACCAACGGTTGTCCATGGAGTAGTCTTCGTGTGACACTACGTCGAAACTTGAACTACTGGTATATTTTACGATTTATTTTGGATGAACTAAAATCTATTACGTTAATTTTGTGTTATACTGAATGTTGACATCCACGAGTAATTTGTAGGAAGATGCATAGGTTCGGTGAAGCACATGCCTGTTATTGTATCTGTTTTTCTTTAGTCGTGTTGCTTTCGTATCAAGTTAAAGCATTAACGTAAAAAGCATAACTCATGATCGTAATACTGCATAATATATAGTCATACATGAAATATTCGATAACCTAACATATAATGATATAATATATAAAGTCAGATAATGTATAGAACATAAGAATATCTATCCAAACCATATACTAATGCCGTCTGCCTACAAGGTCCAAATGGTGTCCAGTCCCACATCCACGAGGACGAGTCACTCTCGGAGGACAGGCTGGCCGAGGATGAACACTTGGGTGGCTCACAGTAGGGGGTCCGCTGTGGTAGTGGTGGTGGAGGAACTACTCCATGTATAGGTGGCGGCGGAGGAGGTGGTAGCCAAATCGATCCCAACAGAAGTGGGTGTGATGGTAATGGTGGAGTTTGATAATACGATGATGGTGCAGATCCATACTGATGGTGGGGTGGTGGTGGAGTTTAGTAATACAATGATGGTGTTGATCCATGCTAAACAGCTACTCCGCTCGATGAGTCTGGTATGTCGGTATGGTCTTTCCGCTACTGATAACGACTTGCAAACTCATCCATCGCATCCCCAGTCGACCAAAAATCTAGAACATGTCATCGAGGTTTATTTCAACATCAAAGCCAATGTCAAATTGGGTCTGGTTCCAGGTGGTGTCATCATCCGGGTGGTGAGCAGTGCTGGAGCTACCTCGGATAAGGATCCTGGCCATGTTTTCCTCATGCCCAAAGGACAGTATCAGAAGAAATCTTTGCATGTGCAGCGGCCGTCTGATCCTCTGGTATATCCTCCTATCGTACATACTCATGATCCTCGTCTGACAACTGCTCATCTCCGTCAACCCGCTAAGGATCTCTGCCATCCTGTCTAACGCATTGATCACGTACCTTCCATGCCGGTCTTCAGACATCATCTCAGGAACGCCTCCTCCCGTCATCTTCGATCTGGGGCATCCTGTGGTAATTGTAACTCATTTATCTGATCCGGAGCCGCAGGAAGGATATCAGCCGATGGTGCTGCTGCTCTGGGATTAGCAAGAACCTCCTCCCCTGACAAAAATCTAACTCTACATGCCTGCTACCACTAGGTGAGGTACTCCTGTGTCAGACAAAAGTAAGGATGGCCATCGATCATAACCAAGTATTGTAGCTGGTAACGGCCCCTGAACAAACTGTACCACTCACGGTGCACGTCTAGCCACTAGGAGTCATCTCCTCTCGTCGTCTTGAAAAGATACTCGTCGACGTTAATCGGATCGCTGGCCTGTGCTGCTATCCCCTGAGCTGCTTCTTCATTCTGTCAACGTGATGAAACTCTACAAAGTGAAAACAGACATGAGGAACCACAAAACTCCGTGTATAAGTCTTTGCGTCACTCATAATCCAGTCAGGCGAAATTTGATGTAGTAGGAGATCCTCGTATGGTGTACATAAAAAGTGTTCACACAGTGTTAAAGTACCATAATTAGGAATGACCTACCAATGCATGAAATAATATAGAAACCAAAAAAGGTTGTACCTGGTCAAATGTGAGGCCATCGATGTAACGATGTAGAGTTTGGATCCTGCTATCATGACGATCTCTACTTTGTTGCCCTAGTCCTGCCAACCTACGCATGTGTACATACCTAGTACTGCCATCATTATTTACAATATGTGCATACCTAGTTGCAAGTGGGAACCTGACGACGTCATATCCTGCTGGACTAAAACACGGGAACCTATGATAGATCCAAGAGACAAGAAGTGGCATGCAACCTGCAATGTCAGTCACATCACACACTGCCACGGTACATAGTGAGTGGTACGTATGACAGAGCAGTGCAAATCCCCACGACAACTGGCTGTAACGATGGAAATCCTCCAGCAGCGGCAGCCATCTCAAAGGGACAAGTGTAGCAGACTTGTCCGTGAACAGAAACTCCCCAATAAGTAGCACCGGGAGTACTAGCGGAGTGTATTCGGAGCTATCCCAGCTGGAATGTGTGAAATTCTGTCCCTCAGCCAGGTCATCCTCACCCCGAAAACTTGCTTTCCTCCCTCTGGCTGTAGTGGCGGCCTGGCGCTAAGTAAATCCTCAACCCACTCCCACGTGGGTTGTCCATGCCATCGCTGAAAGTCTGTGGTATAACTCCCAATCGGCTCTCCATCAATGCGCAGACCAATGTGGTAGGCAACTTCTTGGAGCGCAATGCTGACTTCACTCCATGGAAGGTAGAACGTGTGGGTCTCGAGCCTCCACCACTCGACAAATGCAGAGATAAAAAAAATTGTCAAACATAAAATTTCTCAACTCTACTACATGTCTAAATCCCACCTCCCTAATATAAGGCAATAGGATATCCAGCGAGGAGAAATCCAGGGTCACACGGCGTGGCAACAGTAATCGTGGTCTCTGGAATATCCATAACATTTACTCTTGCATATTAATCTCGTCTAAACCATTAATTGTGTTGAACTATTACTAAAAATTCTAAACCAAGTAGATAAACATCGATAATAAATGCAACAGATACAGTACGGATATAATTTGTATTGCTAATATTCATAGAACTTACTAAAGACAAGACTATCAAGCAATATATAAAAAATTAAATCATTTATGTTGCACTATTCTAACCTGACTGTCATATTTGGGCATGACTTCAATTAATTACCTATTAATTTCACCAATTAATAGTTATCTATTTTATTTATTTAACTTAAGTTACAATTATTTATCTATTTTAGTATTTTATTTATACAACTTAAGTTACAATTAGTTACAATCAATTATACAAAATATCAAACCATACTATACCTGACTAAATATATATAAATTGCCTAACTTTGTCTAGTCACTAAGTCCTATCAGTATATATATATATATATATATATATATATAAATTGTCTAAATTTGTCTAGTCACTAAGTCCTGCCACATTAACTAAGTTACTAAAGTCTGAACATCTAAACTAATTATTCACTAAAAATAAAACAAGGAAAAATTACTAACCTCAAAATCTAAAACTCCAGCCACGTGCCAAGTAGCATTCAATCTATTAATGTCTCCATCGCGGACATTTTCTCGGGGGCCATATTTACTTAAGGAACTCGAACTCAGGCGTTTAGAAACTAATAAAATTCTTAAAAACTATTCAAATGCACAACAATCTCAGCTGCTGTGACCTTATATATACACCCGAGCATATCTCGAATGCTAAGACCCAAATTAAGCAAATCGTACATATCTCGGATACTAAGACCCCTTTCTCAGTTGCCACATATCTCGAGTGTTCAATTCAGGATCTCCAAACAACACATACCTCATGTGCACTCAGGATATGTTTCGGCGTCGCCAGTCATAGCATGGAGTCTCAGACACTGAGATATGTTCAATTTTTAACCTATCCCTCAGCATTTAAGATGTGTAAGAGTACGCATTTTTATAAAGGGTTATGCTAGGTAACTACTGACTTTTTCGAACAACATGAACAACGGGTCTAAAAATTGGTCCAATTCAAGTAAAACATACTACCTTCTAAATTACTCACATAAATCTTAATATTAGAATAACCATCCGCACACCTAGTAGATTGAACATCCGAACACCTAGTGAATTAAACATCCGATATATCTATTATTTATATTGTTTAATACTTTTATTATCTACCTATACTTTTTCTTTTATAAATACCTCACATTTTATGTATTTCCGTAATTTATATATTTATTAATTTAAAGTAATCTTAAAATTGGTTATATACATTAAAATAGTTTTTAAAATATTAATTATATTCTCGAAATCGATAAAAGTGCACCGTATTAATTTCTATCAGTGGGTCATTTGATAAAAACGGTTGAAAAACTAACGTAATTCCCTTTTACTAATATCTGAGATCATATTCATGCAATTGAAATTTTAAAAATTATTTTAGTAGATTATTTTGGAATTTAACTTATATATAAAAGACTCATTTTATATACATTATTTTACATTACTTATGATGAATTCTTGAATGAGCATAAATTTATCATACTTATTTTCTTCGAATATTATGGATTTTTTTTTTTAATGCGAACAATGTAATTTAACCATAGGATATCATATATATCAACTATCATGTAAATATCTCTACTAAAAACATGAGCTAAACAAAGTTGCTTCAGAAATTTTAGTTTTACTAGTGTTTATGGTAATTTTTTTGTCGTATATGTCTAAAACGATAAATATAGTGGCTGAAAATTGACAAAAAAAAAAGTTTTATTCGAGTGTGCTTTTTCAATAATCAATACTCCTAATAAAATTTTACTTTATTAATCAAGATGGTGCTAATTTATTTTAGTTTGTTGTTATTTTTACGAGAAAATGGCTAAATTTGTCTTAAAATATCAATCATGATTTGAATTTATTTTTAAAAAATTTTTTAATTAAATTTATTCTTAAAATATTTTAAGTTAATCATGTTAGTCCTTTTGTCATTTTTTTATTGACGGCATCAACATTTGCTAATGTGACATATTAGATGACATCACAACACACATTAAATAGTCTTAATTGACTATTAATATAATAAATTTATGAAATTAAATCAAATCAAAACATTGATGAGAGACTTTGAGACATTAGAATCTCTCAATTTGGATTAATTTGATCTAACTTTATAAATTTATTATGTTAGTAGTCAATTAAAACTATTAGGTGCATGTTATGGTGTCACTTAACGTGCCACATCAGCAAATTCAGACGCCGTTAGATACAAAAGTGACAAAAGAACTACTGTAACTAATTTAAAATATTTGAAGGACAAATATTTCACCATTTATCTTATTTTTTTTTCTACCCAAAAAAATTTACTAAACCATTTTGAATGATTTTCTGTCATCTCAAGTCTCAACTATAAAGTGATTAATAATTTACGCTTATTATTCTTTTTCATGTGAGAGAGAGATGTGTATAACAGAATGGTGTGAGAAGAGAAGTGTTTTACATTGTTATGAATTACACAAATCGATGCCTCCAATTTCTTTGTACTGTTTTGTTTTTTTAAACAAACAATCACAAATCGGACGGTCCGATTTGTGGTTTAAAAAATAAAAAAAAATTAATATTAAAATCGGACCATCCGATTTTTATTTTTAAAAATAAAAAAATTTTAATGTTAAAATTGGACCCTCCAATTTTTATTTTCAAAAATAAAAAAAATTTAAAAATACAAATCAGATCCTCCGATTTGATCATCACATTTTTCATACACAAAAAACTCGCATGATCCGAGTTCTTCACACTCAAATTGAGCAAAAGCTGTCCCATACATTAGTATAGCACCTAAGAAACCCATAACCATGCACATCACAAACAAAATTTCCATAACAAAAAAAATGAGCCAATAATTTATGTTGACCAAATAATAGAAAGCAAAAGCATGCATCAACTAGGTACAAATCAAAATGAATATCCATCTCAATGATACATAAGTCTTGTCAATATTTATCTTACTCAATTTTCCTTTTCATTTATGGTAACACATCTCAAGTGATGTTCCTTTAACCAATCAAGCCAACACACAAACATTACTTGGAATCATAAAAAGTTAAAAACATAGATTGTTCATTCACCAACCATTTCTTCTATTAGATTGTATAATAGTAATACACAATGGCCAAAAGCAACAAAAAGTATTGCCAATTTTTCTTCTCTATCCTGGATTCACACCATTAACCAATTCCAA
>NC_029786.2:95590571-95592256 GCF_000816755.2 Arachis ipaensis | reverse complement strand
AAAGGACATATTAGTAAATCCCACGAACAAAACGTCACAAACACAAGGACAAACAAAAACAGTAACATGGTATGTTATATAAGCAACCTTAATTGCTTTTCTTCTATACCAAGCAATAATAATACACTAACCATTTTTCACCCATCCTTTTTTACATTGCATTAGTACATTACCATTAATAACTCTAAGTAGGGCTTTAACGAGTTCATAAGCATAAAATTAGACCATCCAAAAAACCAAGAAAAGAGGAAAAACATCATAGAAAGTCCTAAAATCTAAATTGAGGTTGTTATTATTACACGGTACTACTGGATTTCCGGACGACGTAGCGATACGCCGCGACCTTTTTCCTCCTCGAGGAAGTGTTATCAACAGAGAGTACCATTTTGCCTGGTTCCTTTGATGTGTATGAGTTGTGAATTGCTTCCTCTGAGGCCATAACTTTTCTTGGCTTCTCAACAGCTATGGTGTAGCTTCCTTCAGCATTTGGTACGAACTCAGCACTATATTCTAAGTCCCAACCACCAACCACTATGTCCCATGTGATGGTTGCACCAGCCTATTCAAAATCCAGCAAAAAAAAAAAAAAAAAAAAAAAAAAAAAAAACAAAGAAAACATCATTATCACAACATAAAAAACAGGACAAAATTCAACCAAGAGAGACAACACATAAAATTTTGCGATAGCAAAAAACTTTAGACATATTTTGCGACGGACCAAATTGAACTTAGTGTATCATGCATTAGGATAATCCATTAATGTAGATTTAAATCATGAGAGTAGCATCTATCATTATTAAAATCTTATACGTTGTGTATGCAGCAACCCATTAGTCAACGACACACCATTAAATGAAAATTAGATCTGTGACAAATTAGTCCTTAGCCTCCCAAACTAGAGGATACCGTAAGAAGCCAAAATAAATCTTTACACCTTTAGCATTGTCCCAAAACATAAAGCTTATTATTATTATGCTTAATGCTTGGTTCAAGCTTTAAATTGGAAACAAAGGCTGATGATTCCTCTTTTATATGTGATGTTTAAAAAGATTCTTACTACAAAATTTCACCTTTGAACATTGTGTAAAATTTTGAATTAGGAGAACTTTTGATTTGAAAATTTTGGAGCACATGACAACAATCAATTGAAAAAAAAATATATTTTTTATGTGGAAAAAGAAACCACTTGCATGACAAAAGTAGCAATCAATCATCATCACAATATGCATAGGGAAGAGTTTTTTAGTGAAAAAAAAAAAGGAGGGTTATTATTGTCACCTCAATTCCTTCTATTTGTATGTTCACTTTCTCTCCACCTTTAACAGTGAAGTCTGAAGCAGGTTTTGGGGGACCATTCTGCAAATCACTGGGCCTATTCAGCCCTCCATACTGAACAGGAATATCCTCGGGCCTTATGAATCTGACCATAAAAAACAAACTCCTTTCAGAAGCCAAACCCAAAATGGATATATAGATAGGAAAGTGGGAATTTTAATTTCTATTATAGGACTAGCCAAGACAAAATAAAAAAAATGAGGTAAAAAAAAATGAAATAACCCATTTTGGTCTCTTAAATTCATTAAAATATGATCATGTATGAACATGTCTGTGACATTATTCTTAAATTAAATTTAGAAATAGTATATACTATTAATTATTAATATCTAAAAATTATATAAGATGTT
>NC_029786.2:95587233-95590300 GCF_000816755.2 Arachis ipaensis | reverse complement strand
AAAATTAAAACTATAATATATTTTTTTTAATATATTCAGTATGCCCTATATATCTAACAAAAATCTAAAATTAACATATTAATAATTAAAGAGCGTTCACAACAATTAACTATTAGGTAGCGTTTGGTGGAGAGACAGAGACGAAAAAACTGAGACTGAGAGATATAGACTAAGCTAGTGTTTGGTGGAGAGGCAGAGACGAAAAGACTAACACTGAGAGATAGAGATTAAAATAAATCTTAGTATTCTGTTTGGTAAAAAGTGGGAGACAAAAATTGAAACAAGAATGAAATTCTAATTTAATTTGTACAAAGAGTAAAACTGAAATTAATTAATTGAAATGAAGGTATTTTAGGTATAAAAATATTATTAAAGTTTCAGTCTTCATCTCTAAAAATTTTAGCCGCCTGTGTTCCCACTTTTTGGAGGTACTGAAATTTTGGGAACAGAGACAGAAATTTTAGTACCAGTCTCTGAACCAACAAACATGACACTGAGTCTTAATCTCCCAGTCTCTGTCTCAGTACCTCAAAACAAACGTAGACAGAATTTGAAACAAGAATGAAACTCTAATTTAATTTGCACAAAGAGTAAAATTGAAATTTTAATTAAAATGAGAGTATTTTAGGTATAAAATATTATTAAAGTTTCAACCTCCATCTCTAAAAATTTTAGTCTCTTGTGTTCCCACTTTTTGGAGGTACTGAAATACTGAATTTTGGAAACAGAGATAGAAATTTTAGTACCTATCTCTGAACCAACAAATATGATACTAAATCTTAGTCTCTCAGTTTCTGTCTCCATACCTCAAAACAAATGCTACCTTATGGATAACAACGAACTTATTTGTCATTTTAAAAAGACAATGACCAAATTGACTAAAACAAAATTCCAGGGTCAAAATGGACATTACATCGATATAGAGGACAAACAACTCGAACAATAGAAGGCATTAATTAGTTAATTAAGAGTTTAATTAAGGCAACTAAAAAATATTTTTTTTAGTGATGTGACAATATATTGAAATTAAATTAATTAATAAAATCCAAATCAATGACTAGGAATCCGTGATACTTTTGAATTATTTTAATACAGAATTTTAAACAAAAAAAAAGAGAGGAAAAAGGGAAAATAAAAATAAAAAAATATTCTAGAACAATGGATATGTGAATCTGCACATTAATTAATCCAAATTAGAACTCACTTGTAGAGCGTCTCAGCAGCATTTCCTTCCTTAGAGATCACAAACTTGCTCTTGGTTCTTTGAGTCAGAAACGGGCTGAACATTGAATACAACATGCTGAAGTACCATGGCACATTGATGAAAATCTGAATCACCCCACAAAAAAAAAAAGGTTGAAAAATTTGTCACATGTAAGATATGAGTACATTGAGAGAACTCAACTAGAAAACAAACCAACTCAAGAAAAGTTCCCTCTTTTCCCCCTAATAAAACAAACAAAATCTAAATCCCTAACTAGACCCATCAAAATGATTCCTTTTTTTTTTAATAATTATTGGAAAAGATTGTACCTTGCGAGCCACCATCTCTGGGTAATTGTCTTGGAAGAGGGAGAGGATGTGGTTAGAAGCAACCCTAAGCTCCCTTTTGGGCATGTCCTTAAGGTCAGTGACCTGAATAAGGGAATTGACCCCACCAGCCTTGAAATGTAGGAGCTTGATGCCCCTCTCAAGGACCTGAACCCTCCATCTAAGGAACTTCTTCAGCTTCTCTTCATCACCAAAGATCCTCTCATACATTTCCTTATCCCTAAAAACACCATATGCATTGTAACACACTGGATGCCCTTCTTTGTCATACCCTTGCATATATGCTATCACACCTATTTTTTTGCACAAACACCAAATATAATAATAAGTGATAATTTTATAAATAAATTGGTAATGAGGCATTTTTTTTTAAATATCCAAAAAGTAACAAAACTAAATATTCTAGTAACACTTAATTCAATGCATGAATTTCTACTTTTAGATCTTTAAAAAAAGTTTTTAAGAAGAGTAAAAAAGATGACAAATTTGAAATGCTTATTTATAAGACCTTCAAGCTCCTTGAATCCCAAATCCTCATCAACAATGGTTTCAGCACCAAAGTCCTTCCTCCATTGCAAGCACTTAAGGAGCATGGTGAGTGCATCAGCAACCCTAAAATCCCTTGCTCTAAGGAACTTCAAGAGTATGACGTCAGCACGATCATCACCACCAAGGAGTGGAATCCCCCACATAACAGCACCATCATTTTCACCATTCTTACTGTCAATAGAAGCTTTGAGCTTTTCCTTGAGTTCTTGAAGTGCCTTTCTCTCTGAGGGTCTGAGGAGAGAGACGAAGTAGTTGTCTTCTTTGAAGGAAGGAGTGCGGAGTGTTGCTGCCTCCATGAGAGTGGTGACGAAGCTCTTCTTGTAAGGCTTTGGAGAGAGAGTGTTGGTGGTGATGTTAGAGTCTGGGGTGTTCTGAAAGGAGGGTGTGTTTGGGGCACTTGAATCCATCATCAAGGTTCGATTTTGAGAGAGACCCAGATGGAATCTCTGCATGAAAATGGAGAATGCAACTGGGTTTGAGCCTTTGAGGCCTTAGAAGAAAATGGGGCGGTGATTCCGTGATCCAATGCTTGTAAAAAGCAGAACTTTCTTCAGAGAGAGAAAAAGAGACGAGGGAAGAAGAAGAAGAGAAGGGAGAAGCGAGATGTGAGTTTTGGAAGTGGGAGAGGAAAATGACAAAGACAAAGGTTGTTGTTGCTGTTGTTATTGTTGTATGGGGAAGGAAGCAGAGAAAGAAAGAGTTTGAATGTGAATGAGAGAGTGAGTGAGAGCACGCGCTGTGTGTTTCAATCATTCCACTGCATTGCGTTTTCTTTTCTGCAGAGTTTCAAAAAGTTGAGTTGTGTTGGCCTGAATGCCCTGGTTAGAATATCTAAATTAAGCACTGTTTAACTTTAGCAAAGTACTATCATAAATATTTAATAAATAAACTATTATTTCTCCCTATAAAGATAACAAACGCCGATAAATTTATCTATGATTAAACAAAATTATTATTTCAACTTATG
>NC_029786.2:95572854-95587033 GCF_000816755.2 Arachis ipaensis | reverse complement strand
TTATGAAAAATAGATTCTTATTAATAAAATTACCTAAATTCTAAAAATTATTTAAAATTTTTAAAATATACTATAATATAACATAACTTTAATTTCTCTTTTTTACTCCACACCATCATTTTCTCAATCCTAAACTCCACCACCACTATTCTCTTTCAAGAACTTCAATAAAAATAGAATCTCACCTTCCTTAACAATAATTTTGTTCCTATCGTTATTATTTGCAAGCGAAGCAAATTCATTAGTAGCTTCTACCCTATCGTTCAATTGACCTATTTGAACACTAGAAATAAAAGACCATGCCTAAGACAGAATGGGTTGTTACTGGCGATTGGAGGAAGCGAAAAGACAATGTTACTACTGCCACTAGCAGTCGCGGCAGAGGTGTCAGTGTCAAGGATGGAGAGGAGCCAACGCATGTCACCGATGGAGGCTTCGAGATAGGAGAGAACTTTGCGAAAGTCTGCGGCAAAAACGATGGTGATAACACGACGGAGGATGGAGCGGCGCTTGTACTTGCGAACGAGGGAGAAAGCGCGGTCAAGGTTCTTGGAGGCTTCAGCGGCGACGCAGCAGACGGGGCACTCGTAGAGAGGGGGCCACCTGGGGAGGAGGCGGCGGAGGTGGTGAAGCGGACGACGGGTGGTGTGGAGTAAAAAGTGATTTGGGTGGTGGTGAGGAAGGATTTGGGTCGTAGTGAGGTTTGGGATTGGAGGAGTAGTAGTGTGGAGTAAAAAAGAGAAGTTAGAGTTAGGTTATATTAGAGGGTATTTTGGAAATTTCAAATAATTTTTTAGGGTTCGAATAATTTTGTTAGTAAAAGTCCATCATTTATGAGTACAAATGATAATTTTGTTTATTCGTGGGTAGATTTGTCAGCATTTTAAATTTTTATGGGTAGAAATGATAGTTTACTCAATATTTAACCAAGTTGAATTGGTCGAGTAATCAGTTGACTTGTCCATTTAAGAAAGTGTCAGGTGTTTAAATTTTATTTTGTGCATGCAGCAACCCATTGTTAAGGATAAATCCTTAATATATTCCACAACATTGGACATCTCACGCATCTCAAATATGTCATTTTACTTATCAAAATAAGTGACTGACGTTTCTGCAATGTGTTAATTTGCTTAAAATCTTTGGGTCATTGATCCAGAAAATACGTGTCACGTACTAATTCGAGCCTAATATTAACCCTGTTCTTGGTGAATAACTCATTTAATCTATAAAAGATTTCCTTAATAAGTATTATCACAGAAGATTATGCGCTCCTTTCAACGCCGAAAAGATGCACTTAACTAAGTTCGTGATTATATGGCCCAATGGATATCCACCATTGTATGCCAAAAGCATGTTGTGAGTGGGGGATCTCATCCAGCAACTGAGTATAAACCTCGCCTTCGATCACATAATCGTTGGTAATTAATGTTGTATTTACGCATTGTTTTGGAATAACTTTGCAAAAAAAAAAAAAGTAGACCGCAATTATATATTAATTGTAGAGTTGATCATTATCATCACATAATGCTTACAATCTTATATTACTCATGTTATTTACTTATGTTGATCACAAACTATTGCAAGAACGGTGTCTTCAACCTCATCAAGAAGTTGAATGCTATGTTTCTGATGCAAAATATGTAGATAGCTTTCGCAGGTTCTCATGCCACATTACTACGAGTTATGATGGACCTGATATAGTCATGTCGATAAGATATAAGACCCATGTCATCCCTCGTCATCAAATGTATTTGCAAAGAGAAAAAAGTATCATGTATCAGAAGTCTTACCCTCAACAATAGCAAAGGCAATAGACATAATATTCTAGTTGTTATCGTGTAAAACGACAACCAATAGAGTTCCTATATATTTTTCATACAAGTGTGTGTCATTTATCGGTACAATCGATTTGTTGTATCTGAATGCTATAACGTAATGGTAAAAACTCCAAAAAAAATTCGATATAATATTTGGATTTCTAGAGCCAACTCATTCCGTGGTAGGTAGATATCATTTCAAATATCACAGTTGTTGATAGCTCTTTTTTATACATTGTTTCAATTCATATCGACAACGCTTTATAAGAGGCTTTTCAACTATCAAAAAATTTATCAACCGACTTCTATTTAGTCATACATACTTTGCGGTAACTTATCATATAATTAAACTTTGAGTAAACATCTACAATCACATAGCGTCCCTTTATAAATGAGTCAGCTTCTACAAACTGCTTAATTCCTTTTGCAATCATGTCTGAATCTAGTTTAGAATGATCCTAAGAAATTGTTTTGGTGCAGATGTAAATTGTTTCATCTTATCTTCCAATAATACTTTTTTCAGATCATGTTAATCTTGTTAAGCCAATCACAACATATTGCTCTATATTGTATGTATTTAGCATAAAATATCGTTAGTTCAGACTCATACACCTAATAATCAATAATCTATAAATAATATAATGTTTGATTGTTGTACTTATAATCCTTTTAGAATTAAATTTCATTATGATGACGAACTCATCGTCTATGATAACAAATGGATCTACAACAATAATACCACAAAATAAAAAAAAAATGTAAAATGTAACGATCCTATGACTCTAATATAAATATCTAAGTCACAGTTTCATCGATTCAGAAAACTATTTACATTAGATTCTTGTATTAACATTCTTATTTTTGCAGACAATGAATGTAAATCCCGGGTAATTAGTAACTAATTAATTAATAAATTAAATTTTTATTTAAATAAATTAAAAAATTAATTTTTATAGTTTAATGAGATAGAAATAATTAAAATATTAATTTTAACACTAATTTTAAAAATTTTGGCCCAAAATCGGGCCAACGAGCCAAACCAGTTAGACCGGACCCAAGGTCCATCATATAAGAAGCAAAATTCAGCTCTCTCTCCATTAGAACACTTCATACCATGCTGAAAACTGAAGAGAGGTAGGAAGAATGCATGCGAAACCCTAACTTTCACTCATAAACTTCAATCTTATATATCCTCTAATTCCAAGCTCTGATCACCACACTATTTGCAGCCACGTGTCTACCACGTCGAGCTCTACAAAGCCCACTAACCAATTTGGTAAGAAAAATTCAATCTCACTCTCAGTCTCTCTTTTCCTCAATTTCAAAAATTTGATAATTGGATGTTGATATTTTTGGTTGTTTTGATATTCTAGGGTCAAATTAACTTGAGAAAATTAGTGGGTCTTGCTAAATTGATGCATGAGTAAGATAAGAACTCTCAAACCCTAGTAAATTTCTTGATTATATGTGGTTGAGTATTGAGTTTGTGAGTGTGAATGTAATGGTATGAATGAGGTAGTATGTATGTGACTTTGGAGCATAATTGAGGAGATTGGAAGATTAGTTGTGCTTTAGGTGCTAAAATCTTGGTGGTGGAGGATTGGGATCTTGCCAATTTGAGGTGTATTTGGCTTAGGGAGGAATCGCCCAAGGTATGGTTTTGGTTTCTCATAGATAATATGTAATGTCTTCTAAAAACATAGGCTAGATGACCATATGATAGGTTAGATTATGTTAGCATGTTGATGGTTAGTAAATGATGAAAATGTTAAACTTGTTATGAATTTGTGTTGTTTAATGTGAGTGATGCTTGGTGAAATGATGATTTTGATGACTAATAATGATACATTGATGATTGAGTATAAAGTTGTATTGATTATGAATGGTTGGAGTTGAATCTTATGAAATTGTATAGTTGGTGTATTATGGAGTGAAAGAGGAGTGTTGAGATATGGTTTGATTTGTTTTGATGATGTTTTGAAGCTTGGGTTATTGGTATTGGGTTAAGAAGTTGCAAAAATAGAGGTTTGTGATTTTGAAGAGAAACTTGATTCTTGACCAAACTTCGACGGGTTATAACTCGGCTTCCGGACCCCCAAACTTTTCCAAACTTATTTTGAATAAAAATTTTAACCGTGAAATTTACGCCGTTCGAAGAACGGACAAAAAATAATTTTTAACGAAAAAATTATGCGCGTCGGATGTTCGGAGTGTAAGAGTACTTTTTGCATAACTTAACTTTTTACCATTTTTGAGGGGCATGCGTACGCAAGCACACAGGCGATGTGAACGTTTAGTTCTATCCAGACGTTCTCGTGTACGCTGGTGTGTGCATGCGTACGCGAGAGGTGAATTTTGCAAGCTACGTACGCGAGTGAGTGGCAAATGACGCAGGACTTCTCTTCTGTCTAGGGGGCTCGCGTACGCGAACAATAGTCGCGTACGCGAGTGAGGTAAATGACACCCCCGCGTATGCACAACATGGCATGCATACGCGGGACCCTGTTTTCGAAAGCATTGCATTTTTATGATTCAAACATGATTTCCGACTTCTAAACCTCTATTTTTACTCTTTAAGGCCCTAAAACTTAGTTTTAATTATAGTGAGGGGGTTGAACCTTGAGAGGGTGGTAATTTAGAAATGAAGAAAGCTTGTGAAGTGGTAAATCATGATTGATGATTGACTTGAGACTGAATGGATTTTTTATTAAGATACCTAGGCAGTAGCAAGGATTGTGGTTCGTCCCGCTTGCTCCGGGTTAGTGATTGAGATACTTGGGCAATAGCAAGAATTGTGGTCCATCTCGCTTGGTCCAGGTCAGTGATTGTGATGCCTAGATAGTAGTAGCAGTAGTGGATTATTCTACTTGCTCCAAGTTGAGTTTTTAAACACCCGTCTGGGTAGTAGCAAGGGGGTTGTGGCTCATTCCACTTGCTCTGTAATGGTGTTTCTTGTCCAAGGTTAGCTACCAAGAGATGTTGGGTCGGCTATATAACCAACAGATGATATCATCAGCCATAGGGCAGGCATTCATCATATGCATTTGTTTATTTTGTTTGAGTTTACATTACTTCGGTTTGCCTACTTGAATTACTAAGTCTACTTGCTATATGTTTTATCTGCTGTAACTGCATCTTATTTGTAAATTCTTTGCCTGTATTGTTTGTCTGTACAACTGAGAGGCCCCTTATCTAGTGGAGGAGTGACGAGGGCAGTTCCACCGGTGTTTCAGAGGGCAGGAGGAAGCAAGATTCGCAGGGTTAAGTTAGTAGTTGAGATATAACTTGAAAAACCTTAGATTATGCACCTAAAGATCTGGTTTAGTTAATCCTTTAAGTTTTAACTGAGTGTCGGAGTTCTAGGATCGCCCCTGGCTTTTCTGGGACCTTATATATTATGTATGTTGGCACCATTACTATGTTGAGAACTCCCGGTTCTCATTCTATACATATATTTGTGGTTTTTAGATGCAAGTCAAGAGACACCGCGCTAGGCGTCTGGATTTACTCTACAAGCGAAGTTGGGATGTGGGTTATGATATTTTACTATGTATTTATATATGTATCTAGACCTTTCTCCACTTGTATGTTATGTTTAAAACTCCTAGAGACTTAATGGAGAACTAAGTGTTTATTTTGAGTATTTTTGGAGAGACTTTGGGTTATATATATGTATATATGTATGTAAGTATTCTCTGGCCGGCCTTGGCTTCGCAGGTCGAATTCGGAGCTTAATATTCTGTATCTTTTGACACTCCACTCTTATATGTGTGTGTGTGTGTGTGTGTGTTTGCTTTCCTTCGTACGCAAGTTTTGGCTACATGAGCGTTGCGCTTTTATTTTCACGATTTTGTTTAAACTTTCCTTCATGGCTCCTCATTATAAATTCCTTTCAACTATTATTATGTATATATTTTACTTTAGAGGTCATAATACCTCACCACCTCAGGTTTACGTCTTAAGCGTAAAGTTCTGTGTGGTTGGATATTACGAATGCTGATATTAATGCCAAGATATTTCATATATTGCAATTAAAAGCATTCCAATTTAAGTACTTAAGATATTTGAGCTAATCTATATGCTTTAGAGTTTTAGAGGTATTGCCACTGTTTTTCTGGAACGGAAACATGATGGAAGTTAGCTTGAATGTTAAATTAAGTTGTTATTCCTTATTGCAATAGTTGCTTAACTCTAACTCTCAGTTTAGCATGTGCACTAGAAGATCGTTCTATGCATTTTAATTATTTTTCGAATGCTGAATTTGATACTTTGCTTATATTGTCGTGTGTTTTGTACTTTTATAAGGATAATGATGGACAAATACCACTGTGTTATGCTGTTGTTTGTGAGAGGGAAGTAATAGCTGAGTATTTAGTGAAGCATAATATAAACACATACTTGAAAGACAACGATGACAGTTCCTCACGTGACATATGTGAGATTTGAAGTGGAGGAGGAAATGAAGAGATTTATGGAGTATGGTTAAGGAAAATATTTATAACTTAACTTTTATTCTTTTACCACTTTATAGGAGAGACATGTTTGAGGAATTTATTAATTTTGCAAGCTTATTTAAATAATATTCACATATTTTTGTCAATGTTTTTAATTATTTTTGGAGTGCATTAAAGTACATGTAAAAGCACATACTAGGAATTTTTTTTTTTAATTTGATGAAGATATAGCTATGCTTTAAAAGCGTGGCAATAGGTTCACATCTAGGTATGTTTAAGAAAGCGTAGCCATATCTTATCCCATTGTCACGCTTTTGAATCGTAGCCAAAAGCAACCCAATGGGCACATTTTAAAAGCGTAGTTGTATATTCACTTTTTGGCACGCTTTAAAAGCGTGGCTATAGGGTTATATATATGACCATGCTTTTAAGCGTGGCAATCAATAAAAGTGTGACAAAATATAAAGCGTGCCAATAGATCGACAAAAGCATGGCGATAGAGTAATCGACATGTTTGTAGATGTGACCCTTTTAAAAACGTGCCGATAGCTCAAAAAGTATGGCAAAAAATTATCGTTACTCTTTTTCACATTTTTTGGCACGCTTTAAAAGCATTGCAAAATCCCCTTTTTTTTGTAGTGTGTGTATGTATATATATATATACACTACACCAAATCAGATGAATAGTTACACTTATTTTGTGACCCTTATTTAAACAGTCATTGTTAAATAAAATAATATCACTTATTTACATAATTTTTTTGCCGTCACTAACAATTAAATGTCTAAGTAATAAGTAACAGCAATTTATCCCTTTCCTTCCTTTTTCTTATTTTCTATTTTCATAACCATTTCTACTTCTCAGAACCTTAAATGGTTCAATTAGTTTCCATTGATGGATTGCTCCAGTAGCAATTGGCGTTGAGGTCAGAAGAGAAGAGAAGGTAACAACGATGTTTGTGTTCTTCGCCATTCAGTGTTCGGTTCGCGCTCTCTGCGGTTCGCGTTCTTCACGGTTCGCACTCTTCGTGGTTCGCGCTCTTCGCGGTTCGCGCTCTTCGCTGTGTTCTTCACCGTGTTCACCTTCCTTCGCCTCCTTCTTTCGTTGTTAGTGTTCGCGTTTCCATTCATTTTTGTGGAGAAGCCTCATTCCTCTGTTTGAAACTCTGCGATGGAGCTGCTCTTCTCCATTGCCGCAGTAAGTTTCAAACTATATATATCTATCATAGTGTCTTGGAATCAAATGATCTGAGTATGATTAATTTTGGTTTAGGTTCAAACTTGAGCAATTAATGCATTTTTTGGAATTATTAATTTAGGTTTTCAGATCTACCAGGGATGTCAGATTTGGATATTTGAGAATTAATTCTTCATTCTTGTAGTTTAAAATCAATGCTTTGTACACATTTTAAAATTTTCTAAGTAATATGTTTGAATTAAATTGGATATAAGAGGAATAAATCATAGATGTGAATTCAAATTTTCTGAGTAAGATGGGAGAAGCGAAGTCATCAATGAAGCGTTAGTTACTTCCCCCATCAAGTTGTACTAGTACAGCTTGATGTACAGAATAGTACTAAATGGCCTTGCCAAAAGATATTGTAGATATTAGGGATTTAATGGGAAAAAATATAATATAATATATATGTATATGTTGGAAGTTTTTGAAGTTTTTGATGTTAAGAAAATGGTCCAATTAAGTACAAGGTTGGCACAACGTTAGGCATCTGAATTTTGAAGAGGGATGGATAGATATTTGCATGGACCAAGGCCTTGAAGAATCTAAAGGAGAAGGGTGTGATTAATCCAGCAGGAAGAGAAAGGAAACTTCCTTTGAAGGTAATAATCATGTATTTATTCAATTGCATATAAATAGTGGCATATTTTTCTCTTACTTTCCTTTCTTGATGATTATTTTCGTAATGAGTTATGGTATTAGGATATATAATCTTGAATTCTCTGATTTCTTTTTTCTGCACTTAACATGTTCGATGAAATGCTTCAACTAGATTTCTTTGAGTTCTCCCTTTATTATTTCTTCTCTTGATTTCTTTGATGTTTTTGTGCCTTGATGACATCATGAATCGGTTAGTCATCTTCCTGAATTATGCAAATTGCTATACTAGAAATGGAAAAGTTAATTAGCTGAACTTTAGTCTTAGATTTCATCTCTCTATCTTATGTCCATCCTTGTAAAACCTGGTAGTTTTGTTTTTGTGCACCTATAAACTTGATGTAAGTTTGATGACTAATTTATAGCAAAAGCTAAAAGCAAAAGACCACCTCACTACTAGTATAAAAAAACCATCTCTTACTAACTTTCTTGTTTTCATATTGACTTAGGTGTCTAACTTCTATATTATAGGAAATAAATTAATGTAGCATATGTGTCATGAGACAGAAATGGAATTGCTAATATATATATGAGATTTCCAATTCTCCATTGCTAATATATTTCACATCGCGAGACTACTGCTGCTGCTATTTTTACTAGTGCTTTCTTTCTCGTTAATACCAGTTTTGGACCAGAATTAGTGTTTTTCAATGTTGGACCAGGATCAGGAAGGATAGAACTAAGACATCTGCTATTGGGATCCTGGACCGTCAAATTTAATTAAAGCATTTCCCATATTATATATATATATATATATACTTTGACTTTTTTATGATAAGGATTTATTTTTAAGAATCAAAACTTTTCTAACTATTAAAATTACTTTTCAAACCTTATTATTATTCCACAAGAGTCTAGCAGATTTTCCACCAATGACAGCTTACATGTATTCTGAGTTTAGTCTCATTGATAGGTTACATCATTGCTCACTTTCAACTCATATAAAGCTTGCATGTTCTTATGGATCAAGTTCAACAGAGGAAGTATTAATTTCATTTTCATTGATCCTTCTCGATTGCCTACAGGATATATAAAAATCCTGTTATTGTTAAGATTCCTATTAAAGCTTTCTGGACTTCTTGCCAAGTCATATATTGATCAGTGTTGCTACTAAAACTGTCATGCGTTATTTTGATACTATTATCAGTCACATTCCAATTTATACTATCCTCTCATACTTTTAGATGATGAAATTCATAAACAAAATTTATTTACATGCATGACTCGATTTGCACAATATTTGTTCCTTACAAGTTTTCAGAAATTATTTATAGCCCTCAATAGAGGCTGCAATTCTTTTTTCTCACTATTTTAATTCAAAATTTTAGGTGAAGGAAACTTGTTTAGTTAACCAACTTGTTGACCATAGTGATGCATGTACATTGAATTGTTGCTCTGGTTTTGTGGAGCAAGCTGCTTGCCAAGAGTTATTATAGTTATCAGTTTATCAGTTTGCATGTACATTCTTCCACCCCACTTCATCAGTTTGGATTTGTGTGTCACTAGTGTAGTTAGTGCAAAACTGGGTCATGAAGCTAGTTTTCTTTACCTGTGATCACTTTAGCCACTTTTTCTGCTTTTTAGTTTTCTTACTTGAAAATTACCTATGAATCACTCCAGGAAGACTTACAAAAGGAAATTGGTGAGTGTGCTTCTGAAAATGAAGCATATGTTAAAGTATTTGGCAAAGAGAATTCAAGCTATGTTAGAGGTATGGGATTTGGTGTTCGTCCATCTCAAATGATTGGATCCTTATCCCGCTCAAGAGAGTCTATGCAATCTACTACAACTGGTGGACCATCAAGAGCTGAATATCAAAACTTGAAGTTACAAGTACAATTGCTACAGGAGCAAGTAAATTTTCTTGTGAATCATCAAAAGGGTCAATTGCCACCCGGTTTTCCTACTGAGGTAAGATAAGGATATGTGTTATACTTAATTTTATAGACTTGCGTACTTAATTTTGTCATCAACTTCTTCTAAAATGATTGTAGTTTGTAATCATAGCCTCTTGTATAACACTTGTTGATAAGTATCCTTCTAAAATATTTTCTAAAATATATATTTTTTTTATTTTCAATTGTAGGTTGCAGATTTTGAATCACCGACACATACAAGATCATATTCTTCTGCTAGTCATGAACCTCAACAACATAGGCCATCCAACGTTTAAAGGAGTTTTATGATTGAATTGTTAGGTTTACAAGTTTGGATTAAGTTGGAATTTTTTGAATTTACATATGGATTATTACTATGTAATTAAAATTTGTAGAATTCAACTTTTGAAATACATTGTTACTATTTTTGTAAAACTTGTGGGATTGAATTTGGATTTGTTGAAAAATAATGTCATTTATGGAGAATTCAATTTTTGATAATAGAAATTTTGATGTTAGAGAGATTATGACAGTTTAAAACAGTCACTAAATACAAAAAAAAACTGTCACAGGAATAAGTAACTTAGTAATGGTTTTAAATCGAAAAAATGTCACTAAAAATATTGTGACGGTTTAAATAGTCACTAAATGTGCCTAAAAATTATCATAAGAACTAGTAACTTAGTGACGGTTTAAATAGTCACTAAATATGCCTAAAAATTGTCACATGATTTAGTAATTTAACGACGGTTTCAAAACGTCGCGAAATATAGTATAAAAAAACACCTTTACAAGTGTTATAAATTAGTGACGGTTTTATACTTTAAAAAACCGTCACAAACAATTTAGCGACACTCCTTACCAACGGTGGTCCAAAACCGTCACTATGTTAGCTGGCGACGCTCAAATCTGTGACGCTTTTTTTAGCCGTCACAAAACCATTTAGTGACAGTTAAAACCGTCACCAAACATTAAAAAAACCGTCGTCAAAATACTGTTTTGTTGTAGTGATATTATAACAACCTAAACTTCAACTGGATTAAGCTAAAGTGACAACAAATTACTAGAAACAACGATAATGGAATCAAAATATGCAAATAGATACATGAATAATCAATCTTATTATACTTGCCAAACTGTAAATGCATCTTGATTTTCTATCTTTTCACCCTTTAATTGAGGATATACATTAATACAAACTCAAAGGATCCGCTTAACATGACTTTATTGGCCCCACAAGGTCTTCCAATTTTATATTTAGATTTGCACCTTCAACCCATAAAGGAAATATTAAGGGTATAACATGATCTCATATTTAATTGCAAGCTCAAAATTAAGTTGATTCTAATGATGTTTAGTTTGTTAAAAAAATAAAAAATAAATATTTAATTTAAAAAATATAAAAATAAATAATTTTTAAATATTTAAGATTTATTATAAAAAATAAATTAATAAAAAATAAACACTAAATAATAGATATCATAAAATTGGCAAACATATATATAATAGGGGATGGAACACTTTCTGGAGTTACAGGCCTGGCTCTCCAAATAACATGCATTCAGGTAAGCCACTTTTGATCTATATTCATTAACAATTGATTGCATTGGACAAAGATGTAAGAGTGAATGAAAATATATATTATATTTTTATTATTGATCAATGATTATAAAAGTTGAATATATTCAGAAAGAAAATCACACAACTTATCAAATATGTATAACAACTAACAAATCTAAGAAAAAATCTTATCCTAACAAAAAAGATGAGTCACCACATTCTAGAATAAAAAAGGAAAAGCACGAGTAAAATGAAATTAACAGAAACAAAAAATGCTTATTTTGAGTGTTGAATTTGGACCTGATTTTTCTTATTCACAAAAGACACAGATGGCCTATTAGAAATAGTTGAGAACCAACTATAGAGAACATTCATTCAAGCCCTTCAAAAACTTAATGATGAAGTCCTGGGTTCGATGATTTTTGGCTAGATAGATGTAGTTGGAAAGCGGCCTAGAATTTTTGAATTTCTCCCAGAGGGTCTTCAGAGAAGTGTAGAAGTGAGTGATGGTAAGAATACCATATTTTAGGCTATAAACTTCTAAGAGGTTTGACTGAGAAAATCTCTCACGAAGATCAACCAAAAAGAGGCAACAATGTCGAGGTATATCACACTTTAAGTAATGGACGGTAAAAGAGAATAAAAAAGCAAAAAAGTATTAGGTTATTGCAGCATTCCCATGCTAAGAAGAGCGGATCATCAGAAAGAGAGGAAGGTATTGTATTATTAAAGAAATCATGTTTATTTTTTAAAATAACTGCCATAGTGAGGAGCTCCAAAAATGGTAGTTATTCCTTGTTAGAACAGTCGTAACTAGTATAGATGTAGAATTTTTGCTAGGGTGTGTATAATAAGAATTAGATTGGTCTTGAAAAATATCCATTATATATGATGAAGAAGAAAGAGTAGATGGTATATGCTGAACATTTGAATTTAAAATTTTTTCCGTTCGAATTTAAAGTTTTAACCATGACTCGGGTATCAATAGATCCCTAATGGCTCTGATATCATAACAAGAATAAGGTAGAGAAGTAAAAGAGTAAATGAAAATGTATATTGTATTCTCATTATTGATTAATGATTACAAAGATTGAAAATACATAGGAAAAAAAATTATACAGCCCATCAAATTTATATAACAACGAACAAATTTAGAAAAAGAATCTTATCCTAACAGAAAAGATAAGATGAGTTACCACATTCTAAAACAAAAAAAAATATGAGTAAAATGAAACTAACAGAAAAAAATGTTTATTCTAAGTGTTGAATTTGAAATTAATTTTTGTGTATTTTTACTATGTTGAACTGATGAAAGTTAGTTCAATATGTAGTTTAACTTATTTTAATATATATTTTATATTTTAATTAATTTTTTATACTAATAACTAATTTTTGTGTATATCTAATATAAAATAATTAGAGTCTAATCTAAATTAAATTTCTTAAAATGGATGAGATAATGTATATCATTTTTGTATAACATAACAAATATGTTTTGCATTATTTTTTCAGTTGAACCCAAACTCTAAATTCTAATATTGATCCCTCCTTTTTTAATTTGATAACTCCATTATTTATATTGGAATGGACAAACGTTGTGAGAAATATTATTTATTCATGTCTTTAATAGTTAAAATTTGGCTAATTTTTTTTAATATTGGTCAAAGATATGTGTTACGCTAGATTATTTGAATTCAGGTAAGTTTTACTCTATTATAGAATTTTTTTTAGAAAACACTTTCTCTAATTTTTTAATTAATTAAAAAAAGTCATTGACATTTTTATTAAAAAATATTTGTTTTTAAATTTAAAAAATGGCTAAAATAGAAAATGACATCGTCATTTTATTATTTTAACGAATTTAAAAAACTAAAATTGTAGCACTCCACACTACGGTACAACACACATAATGAGTTATTTTAAGAGAATAACACTCATCTGAATCTAATATTAAAAAAAAAATTCGTTAAAACTCTTTTATATAAAAGTTTGAGGTTATGTATTATATTTAATTTCTATAAAAAAATCCCTTTTTTTAGAAATGTTAAAAAGTTATTAGAATTTATTTTTTTTTTGTCATCAGTTAATCATTAATATTTAAAATTTAAAAATATAAAAAAATATGTTATTTAATTACTAGACTAAACGAATTAAGTTGATAGTTAAGTAATAACAAAAAATAATAAATTTTAATAGTTCCTATATTTCTCATATTTTACTATTTTTTGTTTTTATTTTTAAATGTGAAAATCATAACTACTTGAAGTCATACTCGAGCATTTTGAAAGGGATTTAGATCCTCTAAAGTTTGAATTTCACTTTAGAGAATAAAGTGTGATTTTCTATCCTTGAATAGTTTCTCTTTCATATTTATTATTGGTTCCACCTATAAAATTAATGGTAAAAGATCATACTTTTTTCTCTAAAGTGAAATTCAAACTTTAGAGGATGCAAATCCTTTTGAAAGACAGAAAAAAATTTTTTTTTTTCGAGTGTAAAATTACATTTATCTAAGTTTGATTGATATTGCAGGTTGAAATTTTAGGTAAGAATTTTGGAATTTAATTATTAATACAG
>NC_029786.2:95549228-95572720 GCF_000816755.2 Arachis ipaensis | reverse complement strand
AAATATAATATTCTCAAATTATTTATATTTTGATTATGACTTTAATTTATGAGTACAAAATTTTTAAATTTTAAATGTGTAAATTGTCCATAATAATATCATTATTGATTGGATAAATAATGCGTTTTTTTCCTAGATAGTATTTAGTTAGGGGTTTGGACTTGGTCCTATTACCTATATGAATAGTCTCTGTAAACTGTTCACAAAACACTACACAACATTACGATCAATTAAACACAAGGCTAGCTATTTTCCATTTGTTTCTAGCCTTTGACTTTTTGTCTTTGTATTTCAGCATTTCAGCCTTTTATATTCTTTGTCATTACACTTTTTATCTCTTTTCCCCCTCTCCCTTGTATTTTCTTTGTTAGTTTCTATTTACTTTGACTTTCAGTCATGCCAGTTCATTTTATTAGCTTTTTACCGTTTGGCAATACGTACACTTTTTACTGAGCTTGTTTATTTTATCACAGGTTGAATTGGATTTGTCAATTTATGATAATACAACCAATAACAAAAAAAGGACCACTCCAAGTAAAAAAACTAAATAAAAATGAGGGACTACGGACTATTTCATTTTTTTTCTCTTTGCTTAGAAATTTAAAAGTTAAAAAATTTACCTGAGATTCAATTGAAACTGAATCAAATATTATAAAGTAGTATATTTTTATAAAATATACATTTTTAAAAAATTAAATAAATTTATCTAAAAAAATTCAAATCGATTCGATTAATTTACCGGTTTTGACTAATTTTGTTACAACAATTTTTTTTGTCTCAATCAAATTAGCTAAGTGATTAATTTCCAGTAAGAGTATTTAAGATCTGACTTGGTCTAAAATTTGGTCCAAATCCAAGACATATTTATCATATTCGAATTTGTTATTTTTATCTTGTGTCATTTTTGGATTGGGTTCGAGTTATGCTTCGGATGACTCGGCTGGCTTTGAAGTTATTTNAGTATACAAAATTTATAAATTTATATACACTAATTTTGTATTGGGTTAGTCCGATTTATTTCGGGTCACTTTTAGGTCGGGTCAAAATGGACCCGTTGTCCTTTTAGGATTGGGTTCGTATTTAATTAAATTTGGCTAGTCCCAACCCATAAATACCCTTAATTCCCCGGTTAATTTAATCGAATTAGGTAGTTCAATTGATTCTCAAATCATGAGTTACGACAATATAATTTCGATCTATAATTTTAAAATAATAAATTTATAAGTCTCGAAAAAAGGAAAAGGAATAGGGAATGGATAATTTCATAGGAAACAGGTGCATTTGTTGTCTCTCAAATTTCCGTTCACTAAACTTAATTCAGATGTTTCTATGATGAATGACGAAAATGCAGTATGTGGAGAAATTTTTAGGGTTCATGAAGAAAATTTCTTAATGGCCTATAGTGCTAACTTGAGCACTTGTATAATGATGCTTGCTGAGCTTTTGTACATCTTTTTGGGGTTGAATCTGTCGCTGAATATAAATTTTGCTTAAGTAGAAATAAAAGTTAACTCAAAAACAGTTGTGGCTATATGTCTTTAAGATTTAATTGATCTTCATCTTATAGAGAGTTGGAATCTCTACTATAAGTTTAGAGAAGCAAAATTCTTGTGCAGATAAACTAGTTTTATATAGACATAATTTAAAATATAATTGTCATATATTTCTTTTTGGGGTTGAATCTGTCACTGAATATGAATTTCGCTCAAGTAGAAATAAAAGTTAACTCAAAAACAGTTGTGGCTATATGTCTTTAAGATTTAATTGATCTTCATCTTATAGAGAGTTGGAACCTCTACTATAAGTTTAGAGAAGCAAAATTCTTGTGCAGATAAACTAGTTTTATATAGACATAATTTAAAATATGATTGTCATACATTTCTTTCTTTACCGCTTTGTATTTCTCTTAAATTTTTTGCAAATTCAGTCGAAACTACATTTATATTTAAGGGTAAAGTATACCTTTTGTCCATGAAGTTTACCAAAAGTTTTAAAATTACCTCTAAGTTTCAATTTGTTTCAATTTTATCCTAGAAATTTTCGATTTGCATCAATTCTATCCTTTAAATTGATGCCGTTTAAATCAGTCGTCAAAGGCATTAGTGATGTGGTAAAATGGAGTGTCTGATGTGGCAAGAAAAGTGAAATCCCGAAAATATCCTTGTGTGAGTAACCCAAGTAACCCAATTGTCTTCCTTTTTTTTAAATGTAACCCATTTATTTTTCCTTTGGCATGAAGGAATATAGCCAGAGAAATAGAGTAACACAAAGAAACTTGACGGGTGGTCAGATGTCGTGCCGTTGTCTTCAGTCCGCCGCGGCGACGTGCAGAATGGCGTAGGTGGCGACACCGTCCGGGCCGAGCGAGGAGCCTGGGATAGGGTTCAGTCATCAACAAGGGAGTCTGGGATAGCGCCGTTTGATCAAGGTTTCTACCGAGGTAGGCCACTATTTAGTTTTGAAACTGCATTGTTTGAACAGTTAGGGTTTTTTATCACTCTTGATTGCTGTTAAGATTCTATTGCATTCAGGGATTGAGGGGTTTCTGTTCTATTTTTATGAAAAATATCATGTTTACGTGGTTTATATTTTTGAAAGTTAGTTACTTTGATCTCTGTTCTGAAATTTTTTTTATAATGGCAGGATGGATGATTTCAGTGTTAGGTTTATCATAGGGGTAGGTTTTGTAATGATAAGGGTAAAACTGAGAATATTGATGGTGAGATGACAACAGTTGACTGGTGTGACAAAGATAGATGGAGTGTTATAGATGGAGGCTTATGATGTGGTTGAAAAACTTGGATACATTGCTGAGAACATTGGGATACTGTGGTACAAAGATGCTGAGTTAGGATTAGAAGGATTGAAGTTGTTGAGGGGTGACAAAGAAGCAATGGAAATGGTAAATATAGGAGTTGAAAAAAAGGTGGTTGACTTGTATGTAGTGCATAAGACTTCAGTCCCTGATGATTTCTGTTATGACATTGGTTATTTAGATGTTGGAGGTGGAAGCAAGGTTATTGAGGAAGAGTGTGTGGATAATGATAGTGGGCCAAGTAATATTAGAGAGGCCTAAAATATTGAAGTGGAGGCCCAAGGTGGAGGGGTGGATGCAGAGGCCCAAATTTAGGGATTAGTTGATGTCCAAAGGAAAATTTTATAACTGCCTAACTTTTTAGCAAGCAAAAAGGTATTGAGCCGATCGAAAGATACCACAACTTGGATAAGAACAGAGAGAGCCCCAGGGATCATCCTAATTGGTTCTGACATGATCTCAATGTTGCAAGAACTGTGAAAATTGTCCCTGCATCCAATGGAGCAATATGGAATATAACACATCCTAGGAAGACAACATCAGAAACAACTGTAGGAGCCACCCAATAAAGAATTGAACCATAACCCTTCATGATATTTGTCTTAGACAACCATATAAATTCTTTCGCGCAAAGTGACTCTACCAAGCTCTTGAATTTTTCCTCCCATGATTGTAACTTGATGATCTTCATGCTCTTAAGTATCTCTGAAGTTGATCTTAAGCGCTCATCTTGTGCTAACATGACTTGAGACTGAGACTTTTGTATCACCTTTGCAAATGGCACATTGAGTAGTCCACATATTATGAAAGGAATTAGGCCAGGCAAAGTACCGAGACCTACTTTGATCAGAATATGCATTATATTGATCAGAATCTCTGACTGTAAAATCATGATAGTAATACTTTGATCTAAAATCTTAAGCTGAAGCAGACTCTCTTAAATTGTACCATGTCTAGGTTCCTCTAAGATATATAGTAACAAAGTTTTTTGAGACATTTCTTCAAATACCTTAAATGCATTTCCAAAAACTCAAAGAACTTTTATAAAAAAATTTATATTAAAAAAATTTGGATTCATTATCAAACACAACATATGTATTCATTCGCATAACAATGAAAATCCTTAACTATAATTTTTTAGCTATAATTGAGAAGCCAAATGAAAAAAAAAATCAGTGAAAGGTAAGAGAAGTTACTTGTGCAATTGAAGTTTCTCTTCTTCGATCTACAATACGAAGCTTTAACATGCAATTAAGATCAAAATGAGTAATTTCAATTGCAGATCATGAGAAGTTTCAATCAGTTGAGTGAGAAATACAATTAATTAGTTACTATCGACTTGCATGTTACTATTCTCATTTCTCATGCAATTACTACTTCAAGGAAAGATAAGAGAAGTAATTTCAATCATTTCTCTTCTATTTGTCATGAAATAATAGATTAAGATCTATGTACCTCGAGAGTTTCCAATTCAGATCCTAGAGTAGAGATTTCAGATTGAATTCGAAATATCCTTGCCTATCATCACAATGGCGGTGATGATGGCAGCGACTTCGATGATAGTAGCAAATGAGAGAATGAAGAGGCGAATTCAGCGTAGAGCACGCGATTTATGGTTTCCATTTGTGAACCATGAGATCGATGAGGGGCGCGATAGATTGAAGAGGTGGAGTAAGAAATTGAGGAGGATGGAGAGATGGTTTCACCATTTCAGAGCACTAAGAGCGAGAGTGAGGAACACAAAATGAAAACGCGTGTTTGGATTTTGAGATCTAGTTGAAAATAGGCAACACTTTTTGTAAGTTTTTCAAAAAATTAAAGGTATTTACTAACATTTGAGTATAAATGTTACTTAATATTTAATTTTAGGATAATAGTAAAGTATCGTTTTTGTCCCCAACGTTTGGGGTAAGTTCTAAAGTTGTCTCTAACGTTTCAATCGTTCTATTTAAGTCCCTAACGTTTCAAAATTGACTCAATATTGTCCTATCATTAGGGATCCATTAACAGAACTGACGGCGGGACAAAATTGAGACGATTTTAAAATGTTAGGGACTTAAATAGGACGAAAACGTTGGGGACAAAAATGATACATAGAAATAAATTTTAGTTTTATTCTTCCATAATATCGATTTTTTACTATACATAGTATTCAATTATTTTTTAATCACATCTAAGTAAATTACATTTAATCACATTACTTTCATTCTAAATAAATTTATTTTTTTGTTAATTTTATAAATAGAACGAAAATGTTGGGAACAAAAATGATACATAGAAATAAATTTTAATTTTATTCTTAAATAATTTTATACTTAAAGTTATAAGTTAATATAAAAATATAAAAAAATTTATTTAGAATGAAAGTAATGTGATTAAGTGTAATTTACTTAGATGTAATTAAAAAATAATTGAGTATTATGTACAGTAAAAAATTGATATTATTGAAGGATAAAATTAAAATTTATTTCTATGTATCATTTTTGTCCCCAACGTTTTCGTTCTATTTAAGTCCTTAACATGTCAAAATCGTCTTAATTTTATCCCGTCATCAATTCTGTTAACGGATCCCTATCGGCAGGACAACATTAAGCCAATTTTAAAACGTTAGGGACTTAAATAGGACGATTGAAACGTTATAAATAACTTTGGAACTTACCCCAAACATTGAGAATAAAAATGATACTTTACTCTTTAGAATAATTACTAACATTTTAATCAATATTACGAAGTAAATATTATTAAAGGTCTAAAATGTAGTAGTGATTTTATCAAATATACTAAATACATATAGTTTATGTTTATTTGTATTACAGCAATCAAACAATAAATATATGTCAATGTCCATATCTAAAATATACAAACACACTCGCGATATACTATTAAAAAAAATTGTAGTGTAAATAGGAAAGGTAATTCACATGTAATTAATGTATCAAGAATAAATCGAATTATATATATTTAACGTAAATTGAGTTAAATTAATTCGATTTATATAAAAATATAAATAAAATAGACGTGTAACTAAATTATGTTTAATATATCTGTATAATTTTAAATTTCATTCATTTTATGCATTTAAATTGTCCCATCTAAAATATACAAACACGCAAATCATATAAAACATAACCAAAGAAGGCACATACTCAGAATACGTACTCTTAGTGCTCTCTTAATAAGGTTCCTAATGTGCTCTATTAGGGTTTCTATAGCGCCCTATTATGGTTTTTCCTTCTTTCTTCTAATCAATCTCACCCAGCATATATCACTTTTCTTCCTTTCTTTCACCCCATCCTCCCTCATCTAAATCTATTATCTTATCTATATTCTAATTTCATCCAAAGTCTTCGTATTTTTGCAATGAGTGTCCAAAATATAAAGAAAATATGTCTTGAGGAGTACTCTAATGATGCTGTGACGGTGGAGGGTGCCAGCCTTCAAATGGCACCCATGGAGCCATGAAGCTACTAGTTTGGAATTGTGGGGTTTGGAGAGACCCTTGACAATCCACAATTTAAAAGGGATTTGTAAATCCCACTCTCCCGAAGTTATTTTTCTCTGTGAAACCAAAAACCAAGCTCGACAAGTGGAAGCAAAGCTTAAATCTTGCGGTTTCAAAGATTGGTTCATTGCGGATCCATCGAGAGTTGCCGGTGGCCTTGCTTTGGCATGGAAGGAGAGATGCAATGTTCAGATTATTATTCATGACAGCTTTTACATTGTGGCCTCGATGGTAGAAGTGGGCACTAATGTTTCTTAGGATATTATTGGAGTTCATTTGACCACTCATGGTCAAGGTCGGTGGTTACAGTATGAGGCTCTTCAACCTATTATTCAAGCATTTCAAGGACAAGTGATAATTATGGGTGATTTTAATGCTATTTCTAACCAGAATGAAAAGGTGGGCGGGGGAGTGAAGTCAGCAGCTTCCATCGAAGCCTTTAATTCATTTATTGATGATAGCTCTCTAATGGATATTGGAATGGTAGGCAGACCATTTACATGGTCAAATCAGAGGTCTGGTCCAGATTTAATTCAAGAATGACTTGACCGTATGCTGGTTGGTTCTGAGTGGCAGCAACTATTTTCTAATACTACTGTTCTTCGGCTTTCTGAATCAGGTTCTGATCATGCTCCTCTTCTCACTGATTTAAGCCCGAGAACAGAAAGAGCTAAACGGCGATTCAAATTTCAGGAACGGTGGTGTTCTAATGATTAGGTAAGACAGATTGTGAATAAGATATGGAGGGAGAGAATAAAAGGCAGCCCCATATTTATTTTATTTCAAAACACAGTCTTGTTTTATGGCAGCAGTCTAATAGAACAAACTCTAAAGAGGAAATTGATTCTCTTCAATCTCAATTAGAGGAGCTTCGGGCAGCAGGGGTCCATGGAGGTAATATCATCTCAGATTTAGAAAGCAAACTAGAAAAATCTCTCCATAATGAAGAATTATATTGGAAGGAGAAGTCTAGGGTCAGATGGCTTCAAGAGGGAGATCAAAATACTAGTTACTTTCACAAGAAATTTCGTAACCGCACTCGTCGGAATAAAATCTGGCACTTGACCGAAACCATGGTGAATTACTTTCTTCAAATTTTGATATAGCGGCAGTGGCAGAATCTTATTTTAGAGATATTTTTTCTTCCTCTTGTCACAATGATCCAAGCCCACTATCCACTGACTTCGAGCCTAAGGTTACAGCTTCCATGAACCGAAGTCTTAGATGTCTGGTTACTATAGAAGAAGTCAAGCAGGCTACTTTCAATATTCACCCTTAGAGTACCCCAAGAGATGATGGGATAACAGCTAAATTCTTTCAACATTACTGGGACATCATCAGTGGTGATGTGTTTCGGGCAGTTAACGGATTCTTTATGGGAGGTCGCATATTGAAAAGTTTCAACTACACACAAATTTGTCTGATCCCAAAAGTCCCAGATGATAAAGATATGTCCCAAGTGAGACCAACTAGCCTTTCTTCTGTAGTTTATAGAATTATATCTAAAGTCATAGTTTACAGACCTCAAGGAATGATGCATAAACTTATCAGCCCTTCTCAGAGTACTTTTATTAAAGGCCGACTGATCTCTGATAATATCTTAATTGTCCATGAATGTATGCATTACCTCAAGAACAAAAAATAAGATTTGGAACATGAGATGGCCCTCAAATTGGATATGAGTAAGGCATACGACAGAGTAGAGAGGAATTTTTTGTGGTTTATGTTGGAGAAAATAGGATTTGATCCCCTTTGGATTATTTGGATTCGTGAACTAGTGATGACTGTTTCTTATTCTGTGATTGTGGAATGACAACTGATAAACCCATATTTTATGATATATTTTGTGCTTAGTTTGAGTGATTTATTTAATCATTCACCCACTTATTCATATTAATTGCATGGTTCTACTTTCCCTTCCTTTATTATGTGATGTATGTGAAAAACATGTTTCCTATGCTTTAAGATTAATTATTTTAATCACCTTTAATTCCATTCGATGTCGTGATTAGTGTGTTGAGTAGTTTCAGATCTTTTAAGGCAGGAATGACTTAAAGGATGGAAAGGAAACATACAAAAATGGAAGGAAAGCACAAAACGGAGTTTCTGAAGAAACTGGCATCCACGCGATCGCATGGGCGACGCGGACGCGTGCCAAGCGCGAATCAACAGCGACGCGGCCGCATGACTGATGCGACCGCGCGCCTTAAGCAAAACACATATGACGCGGCCGCATAACTGATGCGGCCGCGTGACAAGAAAAGCTCCGAATGACGCGACCGCGTGACCCACGCAGACGCGTGACAGAGGCCACGCACCAGAAATTGCAGAAAACGCTCCCAGCGATTTCTGAAGCACTTTTTGGCCCAAATCCAAGTCCAGAAGGCATAGACCAGAGGTTATGAAGTGAGGGAATGCATCCATTCAGGGAGACGACTTTAGTTTTTAGTTTTCATGATTTAGATTTAGTTTAGGGAGAGATTCTCTCTCTCTTTTAGGATTAGGATTTAGGATTTCTCTTAGTTGATTATTTACTTTAAGCTTCTCTTTCACCTTTATTCATTACTTTAGTTGATTATTTACTTTTGTAATTTAATTTATGAATTCTTCCATGTTACAGATCAATATTTTGGATTAATGTTATTTGAGGTATTTCAGTTAATATTGTTTTCTTTTATTTATTAGTTACAATTATTCCCAATCTGAAGACATTCTTATTCCAGTGAATTTACTTTTCTCCTTTTGGTTTTGGTTAAGAAATCAGCAACTCAGAAGTTATCAAACTCAAACATGCTTGATAATTGTTATCTTTGCTAATTGAATTGAACTTCAATAATCCCAATCTTTTCTTAGGAAATAAATAGGATCCAAAGATCAATCCCATTAATCCCTTGGCCTTCCTTTATTTTAGTAAAGGCTAACAAAGTGGAATTAAGATTCAATTATTGTCATCATTGATAAGGATAGCCAGGATAGGACCTCTAATTTCTCATACCTTGCCAAAAGTTTATTTACAGTCATTTATTTATTTCACTTGCTATTTAAATTACTTGTTCTTCATTTACTTTATTTGCCAATTAAACTATTCGCTCCTCATTCTCAAAACCCCAATTTACAATCCCCATAGCCAATAATAAGAACATACTTCCCTGCAGTTCCTTGAGAAAACGACCCGAGGTTTGAATACTTCGCTTATCAATTTATTTAGGGGTTTGTTACTTGTGACAAACAAAACGTTTGTACGAAGGGATTTTTGTTGGTTTAGAAACTATATCTACAACGCGACTGTTTTATTAAAATTCTTTACTAGCAAAAATCCTAACGTCAAAATGGCGCCGTTGCTGGGGAACTGCTAACGTGTGCGTTATTATTGGTTATTGTAAATAATTTTCTTTTATTTGTTTATTTATTTCTGTTTTTTCCTTTTTAATTTCATTTGCTACTATGAACTCTCACCCCTCTTGCTTTGAGTTTGGTTCTAACTTTGTTGAAGGAAATAGAAGTTACAACAGGAATATGCATCAAGGTCAGACCAATCAAGGATGGATGGAGCCAAGAGGATCTAATCAACCCTTTAGGCAACAACACCCTCCAAGATATCATGGACAACGAGCATTCTACAATGCACACCCAGTTGATAGATATGGTGGACAACCTTGTAACTACCAACAAGCCCCACCCCGTGCCTATAGACCATCCTCTCAACATAACCTCGAACCACCACACCCACAAGCTTCTCTTCACCATTTGCCACTGTATGATCCTTTCCTACCCCAGTTCCAATCCACTCACTCCCAAGCACCACCACTTCCCCATGTTTCATGTCCAAATCCATCACCCCGAGAATCAGAGGTTCGCCTCAAGGAGACAGTAAATAAACTTCAAACAACCATTCGACAACTGGAGCAAGCAGTAATTCAATTAGCTTTTAGACGTTCAAACATTCAAGGACCAATCACAGCCCCATGTGGACAATCTAACGAAGAGCGCAGCATGAAGAAAATACAGAAACTCCAGTGGACAAGACAGAGAATGAATTCGTACTAGAACAAGTAGAAGAAGCTGTCATTATGCAAGAAGAAGAGTTGGTTGAAGATCTAGGAGACGCTGAACCCCCATGGGAGTCCAGAGTTGAGGAGAACTCCGTCAAGGACGTTACAGTTGATGCTAAGGAGAATAGTGCACAATCCCCAAGGCAAGTCGTTTATGAAGAACTAGACGGAATAACCCAGGACACAAATTCCCTTGATGATGGTAGTCACAAGTCAAGTTCTCTTAGTAATGAACTTGCATCCGCAAGTGAATTCTCTGAGATTGAAGAATATTCCCCAAGTGAATACGAAGATGATGCAGAGGTAGATTTCTCTCAACCTCCAATCTATGACTCAAGTGATGAGGAAGACATAGAAGACTTTGACCAGGACACAGATGCATTTGAAGAATCTTGCAAAGAAGTGGAGGAATTCACAGAAGAGCACAAGGGAGTAGAACTTATAGAATGACCGGAAACACCTACCCCAAGGCCATTACTACCCAATACAAGCTTCAAGTGGGTACAATCCTTAACCTTTAACTTTACTTTTTCACTTGAATACGGTTTGCTTGAAACAGATGGCCAGCTTAGAGCTCTCTGCGGATTTAAGAGTAAGAGGGAAATGGCTTGTGCTCAGAGCTGGTGCACAAGGTTCAATAAGATTCCATGCTTCAACTTGAAGTGCACGGATTGGTATCATATTCAATCGAATGGATCTCGGAAAACGTTTGGTCACCATGGTGAGAATCTACTTTCTAAACCGCCCGAATGGAAAAATATAGATCAAGACGGAGGCGGATTTAACAGCAAAGTTTGGGATCCTGGAATCTATTCTGACATTCGTCACCCCGGGAGCCTGACAATTTGTTTAAAGCTGCTCAGAAGCTTCACATGCCTAGTTTGGGACCCCGGAGGCTATTGGCATTCCATGCATTGGTGGAGATTTCTGGATGAATTTAAGCATAAGCCGCCATAACAGGAAGCTCCTCCAATGTCCAACTTAAGGACTTTAACTAAAAGTGCTAGGTGGGAGACAACCCACTATGGTATGATCGTTCATTTTTCAATCTTTATTTCATTTTGTTTGTTTTCAAGTTTTATTTTATTTTATAATATTGAACCTGGAATTTTGCATCGCATTCATATTAATCATTGTATTCTGCATACTACATAAAAAAAAGGGTGCGCGACGCGATCGCATCATCCATGCGATCGCGTTAAATGGCGAAAATACACTTCCCACGCGACCGTGTCATCCACGCGGCTGCGTGACCTAGAGATCGGTGTAAAGATCCAACGTCCAGAAAGTTAGGCTGGAATCGTGCGGCCATTGTGCGTTTTGCACAAATGACCCACGCGATCGCGTCACTTGCACAATGCCAATCCCACGCGGCCGCGTGAGCGACGTGACCGCGTCGCATGGATTGCACGAACACCCCAAAGGAGACAGAGAGTTACGCTGAAACGACGCTGGATTCGTGCGTTTAGCACAAATCCCAGCGACGCGATCGCATGCGCCAGGCGATCGCGTCATTCGATCTTTTTTGCCCTCCATGCGATCGCATCACCCAGGCGATCGCTTCACCCCCCATTTCGCTCCAGCCACGCGACCGCGTGGATTTAAATTTATAACCCCCCAACCACGCGAACCCTATCAGTCGCGCCCCTCCCTGAAACCCTCTCCTCCCTCTCTTCCCCTCCAATCCAACCACCACCACCCAGCCACCATCACCGCCACCACACACCTACCCCTCCCTTCCCCTCTTACCCCCTACCCCATTACCCATCCCTTCTTTCCCCCTGCCCCAAACAGCCGTGCCCACCACCGCCAGCCGCCGCACCAGACACCGTCACCACCACCCCCAGCCTCCTTTCTGCCCACTCTCCTTATTCGACCTACCAGGTTCCGACGAATGCCACCCTTCTATCCTTAGTCGTTATTTCATTATTTTCTGTTTATGTTCATGTTTAGGCTAGTTAGATATGCATGTTGTAGTGAATTTTAGGTTGTTAGGTAGCCTAGGATGTGGTTAGTGGATTTAGGCCTGTTTCCTTGCACTGTTCATGTTTCTGTTTTATCAAATTTGCAATTCTGCTGTTGCTGTGATGTTTGTAATGTTCATATGCTGTGATTTCTTGTTTCATGCTGCTCTTTACACTAAATTTTCATGTTTACGTTCCTTATATGTAATTGCAGCTTTATTTTTGATTCATATGAACTATTTGACTGCTGTTTATTTTCCGGGATAATCCAATTTTAGTCGGAATGCTGCCCAAATTTCTGTAAAATGTTTTCATTCATATTTTGGTTTTGGCATTTTGAAATCCGCTTTCCTCTGCTTTACCCCAACCCATTCATGAATGCCAGGCACGCATTCTTATTCTCTTTGATTTCCTGGTTTATATATTGCATTTTTGATGTTTGATTCCAATTTTTGCTATTTCTATATCTCTTTAAATCATCATCAACCTATTTTTCTCATTTGGTTATGAGTTACCTATCGCTTCTAATTATGAATGCTTGTTACTTAGAAACTTATCCTTATGCCACTTACCTTAACCCATTTTTCATTAACTCACTAATTCTAATTTCCTGAACTCTTTTTTTTTAATTCTAACCAAACTAACCTTTTAAAATCTTTTTTCTGGTTTTTCACTTTCTTTTAACCCTCTAACCATGGCATACTGATAATTTTTCCTACTTAACATGCCTTCTATTACATTTTGGATTGTGAATTTTTCCTTTCGAACTTTTAACTCCTATACAATCCTTAATGCACATTTACTTAACTCATTTACCTCATTCTAATTCTCCTTTGCCACTTTGTGTTTCTTTTGACTATTTGCCTACTTGTTTTTCTATTTTATTATATATCCTGGTTTTCTGTTTTTCAGGATGTCGGACTCCCACAGAAAAGGGAAAGGAAAGGCAACAACTGGCAAACGGAAAAGAGGAGAAGCCTCTATGTCCATCATAGATCTCATGCATGATGCCTCCTTGCGGGAGAAAAATTTTACCCCGCAGGAGAAGGCCGACCAGCTAATCCCTGCCACTGATCCAATAAAGTTTGCAAACCAATACTGTGAGCTGAGGTATCCGGTGTTTGCAACCTCCAGGAACTTATACCTGGAGAGGACTCTGAAGATCCCAGAAGAACTCCAGCAATACACCTCTGACCAGATCAAACAAAGAGTCTGGTTCTTCCTGGAGAGACCTCTGACTGAGGTTAATGCATCTTGGGTTAGGGAATTCTACTGCAATTACTTCAAAACCTCCCTAGATGCAGTGAACCTCAGAGGAAAGCAGATTCTGGTTACTGAAGAGGCAATTGAAGATGTTTTGAAGCTTCTGCCTAAGACTGATCAGCTGGATAGTTATCAGAAAGCTGAGGAAGACATGCGCTTTATGCGATTTGATTGGGATGCAGTCAAAGCCCGGATAGCCCTTGACCCGACTGTTCCTTGGATTATGGGTCAGAACACCACCATGCCAAAAGAAATCAAGCGGATTTACCTGAATGATGAGGCTCGGCTATGGCATCAGATATTTAGCAACTACATTATGCCGAGTACTCACGAGACTGAGATACCAGCCACTATGATTACCCTCCTATGGTGTGTGATGGAGGGTAAAGACATGTACCTGCCGCGCTTTATCCAGTACTATATGGCCAGGGTCCACGTCCGAGGCACTCTTCCCTTTCCATATTTGATCACACAGCTAGGCCGTCGAGCAGACGTGCCATGAGAGGATGCCGATGAGAGGCCACCTGCTGCAGAATGCAAGAAGATAATCCCTCACAATAGGAACTTTCTGGCCTTGGGCTACAGACCTCCGTTCTTTACTGCTCCTGGTGACACTGCCACACCATCTGCCAGCCCCTCTTCCTCTACAGCTACACCTGCCACCACCACTGCACCTCCACCTGCCCCAGAGCCCATCTATCATCTAGTGCACCGCCTGTTTCGACGGCTTGACCAGATGGAGCGTCGCAACAAGCGACGCTATGAGCACCTGAAGCTGATGATACGATCTGGCGACATCCCCTCCGAGTCTGACACACCATCCGAGGCATCTGAGGAGGAGGCGAATGTGCCTGAGGCAAAGACTCTTCCACAGAGGAAGGCTGAGCAGCCAGGCACCCAGCAGGCAGACACAGAGCAGGCTGCTTCACAGCAGGAGGCCCCACACCAAATCCAGGATGCAAATCCTGATATCCCTATTCAGACAGCACCTCCTCTGCAGCAGTCAGACCCTCAGCCCACCACCACAGAGACACCAGCTACCCACCCTTCCAATGATGACATCCCTTCACACCCTACTTGACTGAGCATCAGGGACGATGCTACATTTTAAGTGTGGGGAGGTCGCCATCTCTGGCGTACATTTTTTGGTGAACCACTACATACTCTTTTTATTTTATTTTGCTACTTTTCTGTATTTTTTTTTATTTTTCTTTTCTCAGTACTTATATATTGTTATTTTTATGTATTTTTACTATATTTCTGCATTTTGCATTTTAGTTCACATTTTAGTCATTTAGTTTTAGTTGCAATTCTAACTTATTAGTTATAGAAATTGTGGATTAATTAGTATAGTTTACCCTTTTTAGCATAAGATAACTTGGAATAGATTGAAAAGAAAAAGGAAGTAAACTAGAGACTTTAAACAGAATCAAAACAATCCACACACCTTGTATATATAGCATTACATGTTAGTTAGTTAACAACATTTCATCAAGGAGAAACACTAGAACTTTAAAGCCACCTTAAGTTTTACATTGAGAATAATGAGAATTTTTAACTAGACCTGCATGACATACATAATTGATAAATGATTTTGAGCTAGAGAACACATAGCCTGTGAGTTTTGAGCTTAATTGTATGGTTACATTCAAACCATAATTTTTATTCCTGTGTGTTCCGCCCTTCTTTTATATTCTGATGTTCTTTACTTTGTTTTAATCTATATGTCCGATTATAGAATGTAAATACATACCAAGAGAGTGATTGAGGCCATTACTTGATTTTAGCTCACTTATCCCAAAATAGCCTACCTTTTACATCACCCTTGTTAGCCCCCTTGAGCCTTTAAATCCCTCTTGTTTTATAACCACATTACTAGCCTTAAGCAGAAAGACAAAATAAAAATCCCAAGTTGAATCCTTGGTTAGCTTAAGATAGGAAGTATGTATGGTTTAAATTTGGGAAAACCTATTGGGAACATGGATGATAAAAAAAAAACAAAAGGTAGAAAAGTTGAAAAAAAAAATAAAATAACTCAAATAAAAAGTTTTGGGAAGCATGCTCATGTAAAATCAAAATAATTGAATTACCATGTGCATTAAAGAAAAAAAAAAGTGTTATGAATAAAGGGGATACAAAAAGAATTCCCAAATTATGAAATAAAGCAATGCACATGGGATAAAAATAAATATTGAGATATGAGCACGTAACATCAAAAGTGAGAAAATATGGAAAATAGGTAAAGAAGCTTTGATTTAGAAAGTATGTATGTTAGGTAAGATCTTAGTCTAATTAAGGATTCACTTATTAGCTCACTTAGCCTTATACATATACACTTACCTTTACCTTGGCCCCATTACAACCTTACTTAAGACCTCATGATTTTTGGTATGACTATATTCTATGATTGTTGATTGGTTAGATCTGATTGTCTTGCAAGTTCATAAAATGCTTTTTCTCCCATCTCAATTGTAAAAGTGCTTATTGATTATCTAAGGCTTGGCTATATATACATATATGACTCCTTGAGAATGTGAATTAATTCAACTGCATGCAAGCTTTATATGCAAGTGAATAAAAATTAGAATTGCATGATGCATTTAGGTAGTTGCATTTAGATTAGATTGCATTGCATGACATTCCATCACTTTAACCTTACTTTTTATCTTGGATTTAGCATGAGGACATGCTATTGTTTAAGTGTGGGGAGGTTGATAAACCCATATTTTATGATATATTTTGTGCTTAGTTTGAGTGATTTATTCAATCCTTCACCCACTTATTCATATTAATTGCATGGTTCTACTTTCCCTTCCTTATTATGTGATGTATGTGAAAAACATGTTTCCTATGCTTTAAGATTAATTATTTTAATCACCTTTAATTCCATTCGATGCCGTGATTAGTGTGGTGAGTAGTTTCAGATCTTCTAAGGCATGAATGACTTAAAGGATGGAAAGGAAACATACAAAAATGGAAGGAAAGCACAAAACGGAGTTTCTGAAGAAACTAGCATCCACGCGATCGCATGGGCGACACGGACGCGTGCCAAGCGCGAATCAACAGCGACGCGGCCGCATGACTGACGCGACCGCGCCTTAAGCAAAACACATATGACGCGGCCGCATAACTGACGCGACCGCGTGACAAGAAAAGCTCCGAATGACGCGACCGCGTGATCCACGCGGACGTGTGACAGAGGCCACGCACCAGAAATTGCAGAAAACGCTCCCAGCGATTTCTGAAGCCCTTTTTGGCCCAAATCCAAGTCCAGAAGGCATAGACCAGATGTTATGAAGTGAGGGAATGCATCCATTCAGGGAGACGACTTTAGTTTTTAGTTTTCATGATTTAGATTTAGTTTAGGGAGAGATTCTCTCTCTCTTTTAGGATTAGGATTTATGATTTCTCTTAGTTTGGGAGTAACTCTCGATCCCAGGTTTAATGTTCCTTTACTTTAAGCTTCTCTTTCACCTTTATTCATTACTTTAGTTGATTATTTACTTTTGCAATTTAATTTATGAATTCTTCCATGTTACAGATCAATATTTTGGATTAATGTTATTTGAGGTATTTCAGTTAATATTGCTTTCTTTTATTTATTATTTACAATTATTCCCAATCTGAAGACATTCTTATTCCAGTGAATTTACTTTTCTCCTTTTGGTTTTGGTTAAGAAATCAGCAACTCAGGAGTTATCAAACTCAAACATGCTTGATAATTGTTATCTTTGCTAATTGAATTGAACTTCAATAATCCCAATCTTTTCTTAGAAAATAAATAGGATCCGAAGATCAATCCCATTAATCCCTTGACCTTCCTTTATTTTAGTAAAGGCTAACAAAGTGGAATTAAGATTCAATTATTGTCATTATTGATAAGGATAGCCAGGATAGGACCTCTAATTTCGCATACCTTGCCAAAAGTTTATTTACAGTCATTTATTTATTTCACTTGCTATTTAAATTACTTGTTCTTCATTTACTTTATTTGCCAATTAAACTATTCACTCCTCATTCTCAAAACCCCAATTTACAATCCCCATAGCCAATAATAAGAACATACTTCCCTGCAGTTCCTTGAGAAGACGACCCGAGGTTTGAATACTTCGGTTATCAATTTATTTAGGGGTTTGTTACTTGTGACAACCAAAACGTTTGTATGAAGGGATTTTTGTTGGTTTAGAAACTATATCTACAACGCGACTATTTTATTAAAATTCTTTACTGGCAAAAATTCTTTACGCGACTATTTTATAGACCTTAAGGCTCAAAACCTTGCTCTGTTAGGCAAACAGTATTGGAGAATAGCAACACATTCTAATTATCTATTGGCCAGAATTTACAGAGGTAAATATTTCAGAAACAAAAATATTCTAAATGCAGAACCTGGAACACTCACTTCTTGGAGATGGAGAAGTGTTTTGCAAGGTAGAAATGTGGTGGAGAAGGGACTTACCTGGAGAATAGGTAATGGTATAAACATTCATACGTTTGATGACCCATGGCTGCCTCCCCCATATCCATTCACTGTGTCAATAAATGTTCAACACTCTGCCATTGTTGCTCCCAGAGTAAAAGACCTGATTATTGAAGAAAGAATTTGGAATCAGCCGTTAATTACAGAGATCTTTCCAAGTGATATTTCAACTAGAATTCTATCTTTGAAAATTGAAAGTGGAGATGACACACTCCAATGGACACTGAACAAACAAAAGAAGTATGATACAATATCAGGCTATAGAGTGGCGTACCTATTCTTACACCCTCCGCTTGAACTCTGTCCAACCCATATGCAGCAAAAATCCCCATGGATCAACCTTTGGAAGATGAAGCTCCCTCACAAAATTAAACTGTTTATTTGGAAGTGTCTCCATGGTCGGCCTCCGGTTCTAGCACAGATTCACCAGAGATTTCCTGCAACACCGGCATTGTGCCTCCATTGCCAAGAAGAGGATGAAACAATCCCTCATTGTCTTATGCAATGTCCAGCTATAAGAGATACTTTGTCCAATAATTCTATGAATTTATGCCTCCCCACCCATCCAATTATTGAATTTTGGTCTTGGTGGAGCACCACGACAGAGCAGATTCGTTCAATGGGTGGTAACAATCGGAACCAACAACTGCTTATTATTCTATGTTGGAACTGTTGGAAAGTTAGGAATTTCTTTGTCTTTGAAGGAACCAACACTGCCCCGACTTCTATTCTCGATGCTTCTAGTAAACTCTTTTGAGAGATTCAACGCTTTCATGTAGCTTTTCATTGAGTTAGTTCACAAGTCCTATTCTCTGAAAAGAAGTATACTTTCACTTTTTACAATTTTCTTTTCTATTTTTAACTGTTAATTTTTTTTTTAAGTGTGATGTACTTGGAAGATCTCCATCATTTATTGTTTTTATTCTGACATAGATCCGGTATTTTATTTACCAAATTTAATAAACTATATTTTTATCTATAGAAAAAAACACGCTAATTATCTATTACATATCTCTAATTTTAGAGCCAAAATGTGCCAAATGTCACTTTTTCATTGCAATTGGAATAAAATCTTTCCCTCCAAAATTAAGGAATTCTCCTCTCTTCCTTACTAATTTTACAACCAAAATGTGTCACACGTCACTCTCTCATTGTAATTGAAATTAAATCCTTCCCTCAAAATTGAAAAATTCTTTCCTCCTCCTTACTAATTTTAAAACCAAAATGTGCCATATGTCACTCCCTCATTACAATTGAAATCAAATCTTTCCCTTAAAAATTAAAGAGTTCTCCTCTCCTCTCTCTTCTTTTCTCTATTTCTCTCATTCCTTCAACCACTATATCTATTTTATATATCATTATCAACATCAATGATTAATTACTAATTTGACAATCAAAATGTGCAACATAACATTTTTTAATTACATTAAAATTAAAATTGAAATATTAAAATTGAAATTGAAATATACCTATATTATGTATCATATATTACTATCTAATTTAATAATTAAATGTGTCACATGGCACTTTCTTATTAAAATTGAGAAAAAATATTTTGATCAAAATTAATAAACTCCCTTCCTAAATTTTTTCTGGTCTTCTTAGCTAGAAACTTTTGTCAATTTATGACTTTTTTTTTATAAAAGTAGTTTGATTTTATAAATCTTTTATGCCATGCATAATAATTTATACTATCAGAATAAAATAGACCGTAATTTTATTAAATTTATATTCCCATAATATTATTACAGGTAAAAATACTAATATACTACTAATTTTTTTTAGAATAGTAATTAATTTTAGCCGCTAATAAAATTAGAATAGAATACATAGATATAAGTACAATACCAATACATATGCTGTCCATCAATAACACGCAATAAAATCAAAGCTACCAACGTAGTTTCAAAGCAACCTTTGAAACTTTAAACCCCATGAAGTAGTAAACATTATTCTCATCAATAGTTTTAGGTCAAATATGCATCATAATGTAATGTATAATCATATCCTTAATTGGTCCTCTAATACTAGCAGCTAGTGATGAGTCCACAAAAGCTTTACCAATGTCAATATTGGAGATTCTTTCTCTGATTACAGTTTGACACATGCAAGACAAGTGTAATCACTATCCTCAAGCATGCACGATTGGATCAATTCAATTATAAAAATATATATTCGTTGGAAATATATGCTTATTATATATAAGTGACATTTTATTTTACTAAGAGGTTGCATGATATATATATATATTTGTTCAGGGTTATCTGACGGGAGTTTTAGCAAATCGAAACCGTCGGCTCTTGCAGTAGAGAATGCACGAAGGACTGCAAGAGTAATAGAGTAAATTACTAATTTTACCTTCGAATTATTAGCACGCTGATAAAAATAACTTTTATTTTTATTAACGACAAAAATATACTTAAAATATTAAAAAATGTTACAAAAATACTCGTCCATAAATAAAAATTATTCCATTAACAGAGTTGGCTAATGAGCTATCAATCAGATTGCGTTACACCTCTTTTTTTACTTTTTTTTCATTCTCCTTCACTCCCTTCCTCCTCACAACAACAACAACAATAATATACAGCATCCCAGTCACTCTTTTCCTCTCCCAAACTTCCCAGCAACAACAACATATCTGAGTCACTCCAAAATTACAACAACGCCAACAACATTATCTTTTTAGCTGAAGCTCCTACAACAATAATATCTTCTTCACTATTTTTCTTCTCAAATACGATGTTGCCTCTTCTTCTACAGTTTTTCTCCCTCAAGTACGGCAATAGTCTTGCTCTTTTTCAGTATTATCTTGCTCATCCACTTCTCCTTTTTCGATTCTTCTTTCTCGTCGCCTCTCTCTTTCTCTCTCCTTGTTGTTCTGCTTCTCTCTCTCCTTAATGACGACGCCTACGGTGATGCTGCCCTCTCCTCCCGTCCTCCCTCACTCCCCAAAGCAACTACAACAACAATAAGCAATATCTCAGTGACTCCCTCCCTTCTCCAAACCTCCCAGAATAGACCTTACGCTTCACCCTCTTCTTCTCAGCCACAGCAATAATCAGCCATAATCATCCATAATAAGTAATTTCATAATTTCTCGTTATGCTTTTTTTAATAATCTAATAAAAATAGAATCCTAAGAGAAAGAATGACAAAGAGAGGAGTTGGAGAGAGAGCTCCTCACCGCCCTAGAGAGAGAGGGATTGTCCCATGCTGGCTTACTGCGAGAGGAGAGAGTAAGGTGCTGCAAGATAGGTTTCTGACAGCGATAGAGGGGCGGCGAGCAAGCAGCAATGGCAATAGCGAATCTGAGAGAAAAGATCAAGAGATCTGCTGCGAGAGTGAAAAGGGTAAGGAACTGCGAGATCTGCTTTTGACGACAACAGAGGGGAGGCGAGCAAGCAACAGTGGCGACAACGAGGTTCTGCCATTGAAGACAAGGTTTGGGGGAGGGAGGGAGTGAGGGAGAATGAAGAAGAAGTAGAAGAAAGGTGTAACAGAATCTGTTTGACAGCTCAACCAACTCTATTAACGGAATAGATTTTTATTTGCGGTCAGATATTTTTGTAGTATTTTTTTAATATTTTAAGTGTATTTTTGTCATTATTAAAAGTGGAGGTTATTTTTGTCAGCATTCTGATAATTCGAAGACGAAATTGATAATTTACTCAGAATAATACCTGTAATGACATTCTGACGCCTAAATCAATGAGTGAACAAAAAATAGAAAGATTAGAATTAGTGTGTATCTCTAGACCTTTTAGGATTTATGTATAAGAGAATGATGTTGTGAAATCTCAAATTTAGTGGAATTTCTTGCATTGTGATTTCTCTCACTTTCCATTTCTAATACGAAAGGTTATTAATTTTTGAGATTTTGCAATTTCGGATCCCGCTCTAGACTCAGATGTTGGTCGTAAGAGTGGTAAACGAGCTAGCCTACCTTGCTAAAAGTCTACCATTTGGCGGATTGGTTTGCTCCCACCTCGCCTAGTGAGATAGTCCCAAATTNTAAAACAATAATAAAACCAACATTGTAAAAAATAAAATAAACATTATCCAAAACATATAATTAAACATCTTCAAGTCTCTAAACAATCAAATATAAAACATAATCTAAATTATACTTAAAACATCTTCAATTATCATCTTTAATTACAAAAAGAAAACGACAGGCCCGCCGGAGAAGCCTGCTTTGTCCCGCCGAAACCCGCCAAAGCCTGCGAATTAGACAGGCTTTTTAATTATGACTGTTTCAAATTTTCATCCGACCCATCTTTTTTGGCGAGTTACGCGGACCAATTCGACAGGTTTCGGCCCGTTTATCACCCCTAACTAGTCACCTCGTGTTTGGGCCTAGATGCGGATTTGTACCCCTTTGGCCTGGCTGGAGGCCAGGTCCAAAACAATATTAATGTGCAATTGTGCATTATATTGTCGGCTCTGTTAGGTAGAGAACGAAAAATCTGAACGTGAACAATGAGCCGATTTTTTGGCCAACTGAAGATTAAAAAAAAACCTACCCCAATCAAGTAACAAAATATCCTTTTACCTTGCCTTTTCAAATTTTTAACCATCCGCCTCTCCTCAAAATTCTATCAGTGCCATTGTTGTCTCACCAGCCCCCCGACTGGATTTACAACAAGAATAATAATCCTTTTTGTATGTAAAATAAGCATCCATCCTTTTTGTATGAAAAATAAAATATGATAATTAATGGATTTACAATCAGAACAAACATTCCTTTTGTATATAAAATAAACATCCACATGCAAGAAATTAAGGACTTATAGAGATGGATTTGTAAAGTATAATAATTTTTGAAATGATTTGAACTATAATAAATGTGAAATTTTCGATAGAAAAAGGGAGTTATAGAGATAGATTAAATCAATTTCATGAAAGATTACTTTCTTTAAATTGGCTATGAGTAGTGAGAATCTGTTGTATGAATTTAATTAAAAAAATATATTTTCTCTACTAATTCCATTGCCTAGATGTTGTAGGAAGAAGTGCGGAGAGGAGAAATGTAATTACTTATAGTTACGCTGAGTCAATTGAACGGAATTGGTTTTCTTCATGGCTGCATCTACACGGGCTACGGAAGGACAGCGGTGCGCGATTAGGCTGCGGTGGTATTGGCGTGGGGTGCGGCGGCGTCGACACGGGCTGCGGGGGGACAACGTGCGGGGTGACACTACAAAAAACACGCTAATTTTCGGGGTTTTTTTTTTCTAATTTGCGGCGGTTTTTAACTCCCACAAATTGCGTTACGGGGGTTTAGTAAAATGACGCAGTTAGGTGTGCTGCAATAAATTACGGGAGTTTTATTAGAACCGACGCAATTTTGAAATCCAAATTGCGGCGGTTTTTGCCCCCCACTATTTGCGAGGGTTTCAACTAAATTGCGTCG
>NC_029786.2:95527248-95549110 GCF_000816755.2 Arachis ipaensis | reverse complement strand
AAAAATCAGCAATGCACTATAATAATAATAATAATAATAATAATAATAATAATAATAATAATAATAATAATAATAATAATAATGTGCCCATTACATGTAAATAGAAGACACAGAAATTAGAATATCAATTATCCACTGAAATGGAATTAAAAATTACAGAAACACAATTAAACTTAAATTTAGAGCAAGAAATTCATGATATTGTTATACAAAATACTAATAAAAAAAGGGGATAAATAGTTTATAAACCCTAATTAGTTCATATACATACCTTTTTTATGGAAGAACAGCTGCAACTAAGAACACAAACATCAGCAGCAATGGAATACGAACATCAGTAGCAACACAAATACAAACACAAACACAAATAGTAGCAGGAACCGGAACGCCAACAGCAGCAGCAACCGGAACGCTAATAATAGTAGAATTACGAACGGGAGTTGCAATGACACAACCGCGAACAGTAGCAGCAATCAATGAAAAAAGAAGAACAATGGAGAATGAAGCAGTTACTATATCAGGAGAATGGGAGCAGAAAAGGGTGTTAGCGAGGTGGAAAAATTTTGTTTCGCGGGAAGAAAGAGCTTTTGGCATTACCAAATTGTTTGGGGAATTGATTTAGTTTTGGGGGAGTTTCAAAAATCCTACTATTCAAGATAAAAACTGCTGTTAATAAAACTCTTAACAAAATAAAAGATAACTTTTTGTTTTAAAAATTAAATTTGTAGGATTTTTTTAAAACTTCCATTAACAAACTCCTACAATAAAGCCTTTTTTTGTAGTGTGAGACAGCGGCAGCGTGCACGGGCGGCGGCTCAACGGCGTTAAGGGGAACGACGGTGTTATGATGCGTCGGGTTGTCTCCGGCACCGACGGTGAGTTTTGGACGTGGACCGAAAATTAGGAGATTATGGTAAAATTGAAAGTAACCATAGGTATTGTGAATGTGTTTAATTGTTAATCCTAATTTTTCAAATTTTAAAATCTGAAATTAAATAATGAGAAAGTTTAGGAGGCCAGCAATTTTATTAAAATTTGATCAGCACTTAACCAGTAAAAGAAAAGTGAGTAATTTCACACCATTAAAAACATTCATGATGGCTAATTAATGGTTATAAATCACAAAATTTACTGACTCCTAACACTTTTTTAAATAATTAATTAAAAATTTAATTTTTAATTTTTAATTTACTTTTTTTTTAAATCCATTGTTCATATTATTTACGATGATCGTTATTTTTCTAGGATAATGCTAGATAGACCAAAAAAATAATCAGAACTTGCCTTATTTAACATTAATTAATTGTCGCAACAATTAATGAATGCTAAATAAGACAAGTTATGGCTGTTTTTGGCTGATTTTCTTTGGTTACCATTTTTCTATACTTTTTCATTATCCATATTCTTGTTAAGCGAAGTATCTAAGAAGAAATCACATGAAAGCCATATAACCTAAACTTTACAGACTGTGCTTGTCAACAAACCTAAATTTATTGTCGTGAGTTTGCCGGAACATTTTTGCCCCACAAAACCACATATATAATAATTTGGATGATATATATATGACTATAACAATTCTAAGTTGATGTATCACTATCAAATAATTTCTTTATCAAAGAATTGATGTATTCACTCTACAATATACATTGATAGTGATTTGGCCATGCCACTGCTTGATAATTAATTTCCGTTTTCAAGCATGCTTTCAAGTTTTCCATATCTAAACAAGACCCAGCATAAACATCCACATCCATGCATGAGTTGCATTGCCTTGCATCAACTAATATAATGTGTCATTTTGGATTACAAATAAATTTTAATCATTTAAAGAAAATTCAAGACTTTATTATATATAAAACTGTTTACCAAAATATCTTTATCTACTAACTAAATTATTCTATAAATGTTTCATCTTTATTTGTTATACTTCACATTGCACGACAAATATTTTAAAAACACAATTTCCTCAAAAAAGGAAGATATTGTGAACCAAATAAAGTATGCAATGCATTTTTTTGGGTGAAAACAAAATGTATTATTATTATCAATATAAATTATTAATAAAAATTGACATAACTTATTTTATCAACTATATATATAACATTATAAAAAAATTAATTTCTTAACAAATTAAAATTGTACTATATATAATATCAAAGTTAAATTGCCTTAGTTTTGGACAAATCACACTCCACACTTTTTCTAAGATTTGGGGAAATTTAACCAAATTTCTCTTTATTTAGAAAATATTTTTTGACCTCTTCCAGTTAATTAAAACTTGGATAATAATCTATTTGATCAACAAAGAATTGGGAGTACGTTTAGTCATAAATATTTTATGTAATTTTTTTTTCTTTTTTTTTTGTCTGATAATTTGTGTGTACATCTTTTCAATCATGTAGTCGAATTTTTGCCAGGCGTGGCATTTAAACAGGATTAGTTGATATGGTCCAACATGGCTGCAAATTGAAGGAGTAGTACTATTTGTACATTATTATATTGCCTGAACAAATGTGAACGAGAGGTGCCAATATTTTTTGACTTTTGAGGAGCTTTGCTTGGAAGGAAGAAGCAATATTAATTGCAATAGAAGTTGGGAAATTCTGAATAATTTCTTGTGGGGAGAGTTGGGAACATAGAGTATAGTGGTCCTGTAGCTAGCTTCAGATTTCATACAGTACCCGAGTGGACACATTCAATCATTACTGTTTTGATAGTTTATTTTGAGTCTCATTTTTGTTTGTTTGTTTTTTTTTTAAATATAACAACAACAACAATAACAAAGCTTTGTCCCACTAAGTGGGGTCGGCTACATGAATCAAACGATGTCATTATGCTCTGTTATGTATCATGTCTACAGAGAAACCGTTTACATGTAAATCTCGTTTGACTACCTCATGGATGATCTTCTTAGGTCTTCCTCTGCCTTTTGCCATTTGTCCATCTTCCATCTCATTCCATTATTTTTTTGTTTTTTTTATTTTTTTTAAATAAACCAAATAATAAACATGGCACTTTTTATTTTTGATATGGGTTAATAATAGTTTTTTTTCAATAGTAGAAGATTGGCGATATAAACTGAAGAGTATTTACAAATTAATATATTAATATTAAATATAAACGATTGAATAATTACCGTTTACAGTTTAATTCTTTTTCTAACAATTGTGTATGTACTTACATATATATTTATTTTATGAATGCTTGTTAGTGTATGTTAACGGTACTTTGTGCTTATTCAAGGAAGTGTGTAATAAAATAATAAGTGTACATTTGATTTTAACTATTGAAAGTTTTGTTTGTTCAAGAGAGTTAAGAATTTTTTATTATTGCTAACTAAAAAATTCATTGGTTTCATTGTATTCTAAGAGAGTATTGTCATCAACTCTATAACAACTAAGTGTGGGAACAAATATCTCTCTAAAGAAAACGATCTAATCGTGCCTTGAAACCACTACACAAATATAAGATTTTGTCATCTTACCATCTTCATATACATATCCAACATTTTTAGAGAGATATTTCTTGAAGATAGCACAAGATCAAAACACCACGTTCAAGGTCATGAATCAAGAGTTTGTCAAGTTAGATCGCTTTGATGGAACAAACTTCAACCGTTGGAAGGACAAGATGATGTTCCTTCTTTCAGTTCTCAATCTTGCATATGTGATAGACATAAAGACTACACCAATTGCCGATGCCGCTAAAAAGTCACACCGGAAGGGAAAGAAAAGATTGTTCAATTGAAGAAAAAACGTGATGAAGATACTTTCGTACGTCGAGATCATATTCTCAACACTTTATCCGACCGACTCTATGATCTCTACATGTCAATTCAATCACCATTGGAGATTTGGAAGTTTTTGGAAGAAAATTACAATACCGAACAACAAGGAATAGATAAGTTTATTATGATGAAATATTTTGAATTTATTATGAATGATACTATGCCTGTCATGGATCAAATTCATGAATTACAAATTCTTGTAAGTAGACTTCGTGATCTACAAGTGGTGATTCCTGAATCATTACAAGTTGGAGCAATTATTTCAAAATTGCCTTCATCTTGGAATGGTTATAGGAAGAAACTTTTACATCTTGGTGAGAACTTCACAATTGAAAAATTACTAAGGCATATACATATAGAGGAGGAAACTTGAAAACGTGATGTTGTGTATCTTTCTCAAAGTTTAAAAGTGAATCATATTGGTGAAAACAACACCAATAAGAAGAAAAGAAAGTTCTCTAAAGATTTAAAGCAAGATAAGAAGAGACAAAGAGCGTGTTATCATTGTCACAAGAAATGACACTATATCAAAGAATGTACTTCTGAAAAAAGAAGCACCAAAGACCAACTTAGTGGAAGAGAAGGATCTAATTGCTATGGTTGCAGAAAAAGTACAAAATATGCATATTGACATAGTTACAGAAGTCAATATAGCAACACAAGAAAAATCACTTGAGTGGTGGTTAGATTCTAGGGCTACTGTTCACGTTTGCAATGATCGCAACCAATTTAAAACATATGAAGAAGTGAACAATAGAGAAGTTTTGATGGGCAATGACAACTCAGCTAAAGTTTGTGGTCAAGAAACTGTGGAATTAAATTTAAAATCTGGAAAGAAATTAAGTTTAATAAATATATTTCATGTTTCAGATTTGAAAAAAAATAGTTTCTACCAGTCTCTTGTGTAAAAAAGGATTCAAAGTTGTAATGGAATCCAATAAAGTAATCTTGCTTAAGATTTAAGAATGATGTATTCATAGAAAAAGGATATTGTACTGAAGGCATGTTTAAACTTAGTATTAATAAAGTAAATATTTTCTTGTATGTTGTTGATTCTTATGATTTATGGCATAGTAGATTAGTACACTTAAATTACAAATCTATTGAATATATACATAAAAATATCTATATTGATCTTAGTAAAAAAGATTTTAATAGAAAATGTGATATTTGCATACAATCCAAAATTACTAAGAAGCCTTTTCCTAAAGTTGAAAGAAATACACATTTATTAGAATTGATTCATAGTGATATTTGTGAATTAAATGTCAATATTACTAGAGGAGGAAAAAGATATTTTATAATTTTATTGATGACTGTTCTAAATTTACTTAGGTGTATTTTCTTAGAAATAAAGATGAAGCTTTTGAAATGTTTAAAAAATATAAAATGGAAGTAGAAAATATGCATGATAAGAAAATAAAAGTTTTTCGTAGTGATCGAGGTGGAGAATATTTTTCTAATGAATTTGATCACTTTTGTGAATTATATGGTATTGTGCATGAATCTTCCGCTCTATATACTCCACAACAAAATGGTTTGGCAGAAAGAAAAAATTGTACCTTAGTGAATATGGTTAATTCAATGTTATTGAATACAAAATTGCCTTACAATTTGTGGGGTGAAGCATTATTAACATCATGTCATATCCATAATAGGATACCATCAAGACATAGAAAGATTTATCCTTATAAAATTTGGAAAGGAAGGAAATCTAATTTGAATTATCTTAAAGTGTGGGGGTGTTTAGCCTTTTACAGGGTTCCAGATCAAAACAGAACCAAATTGGGGGTCAAGAGCCATAAAAGATACTTTTATAGGATATGATCAAAATTCTAAAGCATATAGAATATTAGACTTAGTGTCTAATGTAGTTGTTGAATCAAGAGAAGTAGAATTTATTGAAAATAAATTTATCAATGATTCAACTTCTAATTCAGAATATTTCCAAAATGATACTAATATTTCAAAAGAAATAAATAATCAAAATAATAAACATCTAAGCAACAAAGAGTTGATTGAATCAAGGAAGAGCTTGAGAGTAAGAAAAAAAAGGACTTGGGTCCATATTTTATTTCTTCACAGGCTATCACCTTTTTGGTAGAAGGAATTAGGGATTCTGTGACAAACAAAATTCCTATTGTGATGAACATAGAGGGTGATCCTCAAATGTTTAAAGAGGCTATGGCTTCAAGGGATTTTGCTTTTTGAAAAGAAGCAATAAATGATGAAATAGACTCAATATTATCAAATAATAATTGGGTCTTGGTTGATTTGCCTCCAGGATCAAAGCCTATAGGATGTAAGTGGATATTTAGAAGAAAGTATAATACTGATGGTTCATTACAAACCTTTAAAGCAAGATTAGGGGTGTCAAAAATCCCCAGGCAGCGGAGATCCCCGTGGGGACCGCCCCGAACAGGCCCCGATGGCGGGGAATTTTTCCTGCGGGGACGGGGATGGGGGACAAAATTCCCCCGAAGCAGATGCGGGGACCCGAGTGGGATCCCCGTCCCCGTCCCCGTATTCCCCACAATCCCCGAATATATTAAATTACTTAAATATCTTTAAGAATTTAGTTTTTATTTTGGTTTTTTAGTCATTTCACTTTGCATATATATATATATATATTGAAAAGTGAAAACCCTAACTTCTTCTCTTCCCAAAATCCCAATTCGCACAGAGGCATAGAGCGCCGCGCATTGCAACCCCGGAACCCCCTCACCCTACTGACCTGCTCCAGTGCTGCTTGCAAACCCTTCTTCCCACAGAGGCATCCACCCTGCTCCAGTGCTCCTCGGTCCTCGCGAAACCCTTCTTCCCGCGCCGCGCATTGCAACTCCCTCACCCTGCTCCAGTGCTCCTCGCGAAACCCTTCCTCTCTGCGCCCTTCCTCTGCGTTCTCTCCCTCGTCCCAGCCAGCCACCTCCGACCACCATCGTCACGGCCTCCGACCACCATCGTCACCGCACCACCCCGTGCGCCATCTTTCGTTCGCCCTCTTCCGCATCGGTCGCTGCTCTTCTCTTCACCGGCGTCTCTACCTCTTCGGCCATTTCTGTGATTCTGTCTTATCCCTGGTAAAAGTCACTACTCCCCTTTTCTTCTTATATTTTGGTATTTCACTTTAGGTTTTTGTTTTTTTTTTCATGAATTTGATGGTGATTTTGATTTTTTGAAGTTGGTGGCTGTTGTTTTTGTTAATGAATGTTTTCTTCTATGAATTTCTGATAATTGGTGGTTGTTTTAAGCAAGATTGAAGCAATATCATTTTTGTCTGATTGAATTTCAACTATGAATTTCAAACAATATCTGGATATGCCTGATGAAGATATAGAATTCTTGGACCACACTGACAGTTTCCTGAACCCTCCTGATGATGATGATGAGAAGGATGATAGATGTGACTAAGATGTTTCTAACTATATATATTATGATAGGAAATTTTTGTTTGCCTTATTGATTTCTTGGTACTTTTGTAAATGCAGCCACCATTTAAGTAGTTAGAAACTGGTCCATGTTGGTTTTTATTAGTTATCATATTGCTGTATGCTTTAGTGAGGTAAAAGGGGTGGATAGAGGAATAGTTACTACTTGCCAGAGTTCTAGTTAAACTACAACATTAATATATTTAATAGTTAATGATATTGTTCATGTTCGTGATTGGTCCCTTGAGAATTTTTTGACATGCCAATAACTAGCAATTACTGCAACTTGAGCTTCATATCATCAAACAAAAAGGTTAAACTTTCTGCTATGGTTGCTGAGACATAATGACAGTTATGCAGGAAATTAAGAACAAAATAATTTAATTTTAATCCTCTTCACATTTCATTTTAGAAGTACTTTTCAACTGGTTTTTGTTAATGAATGTTTTCTTCTGAAAATAATAATTGGTGGCTGTTTTATTCTGAGTTGATTATGTGTTTTAGTGTTTATGTATTGAATTTTAATTTAGTGTTTCTGTATTAAATCTTACTGTATAGGATGGATAGTTTAAACTCGACTCCTATCAAAAATAATAATGAGACAGAACCAACTCAAGATGATGAGTGTCAAGCAATTGAAGCACATGTTCAAGGAACACAAGAAGAAGGACAAGAAGAAACACAAGAGGGAGGGCAAGAAATTAACCAAAGTGTGCAAAACAGTCCTAACAAAAAAGGATTAACATCTGAGGCTTGGAAACATTTTAGGAGGGAGCAAATAGATGGAAAGTGGAAGGCAATATGTAAATATTGCGAAAGAAAGATTGGAGGTGACACGAAGCAAGGAACTAAGCACTTGCATGATCACATTATAATTTGCCCGATTCGTACTGTTAGGGGACCAAAGCAATCAATATTGAAGACAGTGCAGCAATCATCAGGTTCGACAGGAACGGGAAGGCCAACGGATTCACTTTTGGTTGGAAACTTCACATTTAGTCAAGAGGGAGCACGACGAGCACTCACAAGATGGGTTATTAGGGACGAACACCCTATGTCGTTTGTTGAGCAACAGGGTTTTCATGAGTTTATGGCTGAGACTCAACCTTTGTTCAAATTTTATACAAGAAATACACTGAGAAGTGATGCTATGAAGATGTATGAAGTTGAAAAGGCAATGCTTCTAAAATTGTTGGGAAAAAATTCAAGCCGCATTGCTATAACTACTGATATGTGGAGTTCTGATTGTCAAAATAAAGGCTATATGGCGATTACAGCTCACTTTATTGATGATGATTGGAACTTGCAAAATCGGCTTGTAAGGTATTATTTATGCTTTTAGCATCTTTTAAATATTTGAATTTTTAATGTCATGATTGTTTATTATATTTACATTACTCTAGGTTTGCATATGTGCCTGCACCCCATACTGCTGAAGTTCTTAGTGATGTTTTGATGAATTCCTTGTATGATTGGAATATAGATAGAAAATTGTCAACTTTAACAGTTGATAATTGTAGTACAAATGATGCCATGATTCATCTTGTTCTTGATAAGATTTCACCGTCTAACTTTGTTAAGAGAGGGGAATTTTTTCACATGCATTGTTGTGCTCACATTGTGAATTTGATTGTGAAAGATGGCATGAATGCAATATATGGTTCTATTGAAAAAATCAGAGATAGTGTTTCTTTTTGGGTTGCAACACCGAAGAAGGAAGAAAAATTTGAAGAGACTTGTAGGCAATTGAATATTAATTATAGGAGAAAGCTTGCACTTGATTGTAGAACTAGATGGAATTCAACTTATCTAATGCTTGCTTCTGCTTTGCCATATAGAGAAGTTTTTGAGCGTTTAAGACACCGTGAATCTCTGTATAAAATTGTACCATCTGATGATGAGTGGGAAATGGCAAATGAACTTGTTGATAAATTAAAAGTCTTTTATAGTGTGACTGAATTATTCTCTGGCACTTTATATCCAACGACAAATTTATACTTTCCCAAGGTGTGTGAAATGAGATTGAACTTGAATGAGTGGTTGCTTAGTCCCAATGAGATGATTCATAGAATGGCAACAAATATGATTAGTAAGTTTGAAAAGTATTGGGATCAAATTAATGAAGTCATGGCTGTGGGAGCTATCTTAGACCCTAGGTATAAGATGAAGTTATTGAAATTTTTTTCCTAAAATATATGGATCTCAAAGTGAGAATCATCTGAGCAAGGTAAAGAAAATGATGGAAGAATTAGTATGTGAATATCAACTTAAGGCTAGGGTTAAAAGAAGAGCAACAAATGATGATAGTTCAGCTTTTACTTTGAATGTTGGACATGATGAAGAATCTTCAAAGAGAAAATTTAACTCTATCTACTTGCAATTTGTGGAAGATACATCTGAAGACTGTGTTGCAAAAACTGAGTTGGATTTCTATTTGGAAGAGAGTGTTATGGTAGATAAAGCAAATTTGAAAAAATTTGACATTTTGGGCTACTGAAAAAATATTGGAGTGAAATATCCAACTTTACAAAAGATTGCAGGAGATTTTTTAGCCATTCTCATTTCTACTGTTGCCTCAGAGTCTGCTTTTAGCACTGGTGGTCGAGTTATACATCCACATCGCAATAAATTGGATTGTGAACTTGTTGAGGCGTTAATTTGCACTCAGCATTGGATACACTCTTCAGGTAAAAGTACTAATAACTCAAATTTTATCTCCTCTTAAAGTTCAATTTCATGTTAAATTTAACTCTCGTGAATTGTTGGTTGATATAATATAGGTAAATCAGGGTCGAAAATTCCAATTCCTTGGGACTATGTGATAGATATGGAGATTTAGGAGTTTAGGTAATTATTTTTTTATTATGTCAAATTCTTATTAAATATATGGTATTGTTTATAATGTATGTTAACATATTCATGTTTGTGTTGTATTTTACCAGAGAACATGGAGTTGTTTGTTGGAAGTTGAAGACTTTATTTTATGGCTTTTTTTAACAATGGAAGTTGTATTTTAAAATTTCATTTTATGGACTATGATAACTTCATTTTATATTTCTTTACTTGTAAGTTGTAATCTTGGATTTTGTGTTGTAATTTTCTTTTTGTGGACTATGTTAAACTTGATTTTGTGTTGTAATTTTCATTTTGTGGTTTTTTCTATATTTTTTTTTTATTTTTTATGGTAATTTTTATATAAATGTTCAATATAAGCAGATGGGGAATGTGGACCCACGAGGAACACGGGGAACGTGGAGAATGGGGATGGGGCAATTATCCCCACATGGCGGGGAATGGGACGGGGACGGAGACAAAATTTGAGGGCGGGGACGGGGAGCAGGGAGGCATCCCTCGCCCCCGCTCCGCCCTATTGACATCCCTAAGCAAGATTAGTGGCCAAGGTTCATTACAAACTCGAACGGCGACAAATCGACATTAGGACAAGTCGAACGCTGCTCCAAAAGGAGCTTGGACCTCACGTTCAAACCCAAAAGTAATCCAGTTTCAAATAATTTTCGGAACAGGAATCATCTACATGAATATGAATGAGCAATTTATATCGATGCAAAAGAGACTAAATTTTTTAGACGTAAATAATTTTAGTGTAAAATACGAAAATATTTAATTATTTTAATATATTATATTATTATAATAGTAATATAAAATAGGGTAAAGTATATTTTTTGTCCCTGAAGTTTGACAAAAATTTCAAAAATACCCCTAAGTTTTATTTGGTTTTAATTTTGTCCCAAAAGTTTTCGATTTGCATCAAATATATCCCTGACGACTAATTTTTCAAAAAATATTCAAATCAAAATATTGTACAAATAAATTATCTAATATATACCGCGAATATCTTAATGTTATAATTTTTTATGTGATTTTATTCTTTGCCTAGCTTGAGTTGTCTCTCACATTCACTGTAAGAACAGAAACAAAAGAGAAACTCTAGGCCCCACATTTTGACGGAAAGTGTGAATTCTTGCATCGGCTAATTAAAAGAAGAAACTAAATAGCTTTGATCCTTAAGCAAATGGATCAGAAAATTTTCATTAGAATATTTGGGGATCTGATTATATAACTAAACAAATCAAAATATGAAAATATAATAATATACATGGATGGATGGGTAACTAGGTCTTTAGGTTTTATTTATTTTTTAACGGTGCCTCTTCAATGATTTTACCCACCTAAGCCTTCACATTATTATAAACTCTTAATTCAAAATGTGAATGAGTATCAATTAAAGTACATCTCCTTGGGAAGCACCCTTTGATTCAAAAATAAAAAAAATTATCAGTGCCTTTTCTTTTTGTAACTTTCTTTAATTTGGTTAAATCCCAGAGACACTTTTGACTTGTTCACTAGGCATCATTCCATTAAATACCCCTTTAATCATCAACCTTATAAAAGGCATTAGATGTTGTAATTATCTTTATCTACCTTTTATTTAATTCAATATTTTAGAATTGAGAAAGATAATTATTCATACCTACTTTCAGCTTGGTTTGTAAATATATGAGCTTTCTTTCTTTAGCATTTTTAAATCAATAAAGTAACTGCAGGCTAATTAAACATAGTATTTGCATTCTTTTAAATGATGCCTTTAATTTAATTTTGACATAAAATTTTAAACCAAAATGCAAAAAAGTGGAAGAAAAATGCAAATGCAGGGGAAATTTTTTTCCCCTCCACATGGGACTTGGAATTTTGAGACAATCCCTGTTTATATTATTAATCCTTATTAGATTTAGAATATTAATACAGCTTTGAAATCATTGCCATCAAAGGTATCTTTAAATCCAAGTGTTTTAATCCCTATAATTGCTTTTAACCACATGACCACACCATAAAATTTTCCTTTTCTTTTACTTGTCAATATAAACAGAAAAGGAGAGAGATTTTGATTATTTTTTTCTCTTTTGAGTTGTAGTAAATCACATCCAGTTACCTTTAAAAAGTCTTATAGTAATGTGCCAATATATTAATCAAATAATTTATTTATTAATTATGTATAATAATGATAAATATAAAATTAGTTGAGATAATAATTAAATATTTTATTCTTCTAATAAATGGTCTTGAATTCTTCTAATAATTAAATATTATATATATCAAAAATACTATTTATACATCAAAATCAATTATCAAAATTAGTCACTATATATTTTTGTATAAATATATAATATATTTTATATTTAAATATAGGGGAAAGTATATTTTTTGTCCCTAAAGTTTGGCAAAAGTTTCAAAAATACCCTTAAGTTTTATTTTGTTTCAATTTTGTCCCAGAAGTTTTCGATTTGCATCAAATATACCCCCGACGGCTAAATTTTCAAAAAATTTAAGACCAATCTAACAATAATACATGAAAATGATGCTTAATTTGCTTGTGTTGAGGGTTATTCTTATGAAATTATTGTTGAATTGGTCTTAAATTTTTTGAAAAATTAGCCGCTAAGGGTATATTTGATGCAAATCGAAAACTTTTGGGACAAAATTGAAACAAAATAAAACTTAGGGATATTTTTGAAACTTTTGTTAAACTTCAGGGACAAAAAATATACTTTACCCTTAAATATATATTCTACATTAATAACTAATTTGTGCGACTGATTTTATTATACACTTAACACATATAAATATATATAAATATTGAGGAAAAAAAATCTATTTTGTTTTATATTAATTATTAGTAGTAGACAAAGCAAGAACCAGATGAACAAACTAGATAAGAGTGAATTGCAGAAAAGTAAAAGCCAAATACTAGAAATAAAGAGAAGATACTGGAATAACTCTGGATCCTGAAAAAGAGTACTACTTCCTTGATCAAAGGAAAAATTAAGAGACAATCTGTTAAAAGATTCTTCCAAGAGAAACATCTTTTTGTCCCCACCATAGCCACTGATCCCAGAAACACATGAGTACAGCTTATATATGAATTCAAGGGCACAAGGATAAGAGCATCTACACTTTTATAAAAGCAAACAAATTTGAATTCACCATCTAGTGATTCATTTTTGTTTAGCTATAGGGAGAGAATTGGAATATTTGAACATAAAAAAAATTGTTGGTGGAGAGTATCTATGATGAGTTTGATTGCAACATGACATTGTGTTTGATTTTATACTACCATTAAATCGAAAATATTTGTGTTATAAAATAGCTTATTTTAAAAGTTTAAAATAATATGTAAAGATATATGAGATATATATTTAACAAATTATTTTATGTAGGAGAATTTTTGGCCTTTTGGGATCATGATGTATGAATTTTTACATAAATTTTTTGTTTAATTATTCTGTTGGTCCTATAATTTCGTAAAATTTTCAATTAGGTCCTTATACTTTTTTTTCTTTTAATTGAGTCCTTACACCAAAATTTTTTTTAATTGGGTTCTTACACTTTTTTTTTATTTAGGTTCCTATACCAATTCTTTTTTTTTTAGTTGGGTCCTTATAAAATTAAGCCAATTACTACTAAGAAGGACTTAATTGAAAAAAAAATTAGTGTAGCAACTTAATTAAAAAGAAAAAAAGATATAGAAACTTAATTGAAAATTTTATGAAATTATAGGGACTAATAGAATAATTAAACCTAAATTTTTCTTTTATCTTTTTATGCTATATTTTTTTCCTTTTACAATAATAAAAATTGAATTCTAGATTACTGAATGATAAAATTTTTTATAAATAATTATATATATTTAACATTTTGAGAGTATAAAACTTGTAAATAATCAAATAGTTTTTTTCGCTAATATATATTATTGAAAGCCAAAGATACTAGTGTTCAAGTGAAAAAGTTATTAAAACACTACTAAAAATTATTAGAACATCAATATTTTGACCAAATATTATCTGTTTATTATTGTAAAATTTTTTTAATAATCAACTAAATTGACTTAGTAATTAATTTATTAATCCACTTAAATAGATATTAAAAATTTAAATTCTGTCTTGCATTAATAACAAATCTTTAAATAAAATTTTAATCATAACAAATTAATTTTTATATTACTGTGTTAGATTAAAAAATACAGTGAAAAATTAAAATAAAAACCTTTTAGTTTTTTATTTTAAAATTTGATAGCGGTGGTATTTGTTAGCATAAAATTCCTACAAATAAAATCAGTCTATGAATTATTCCTAGAGACTCCTGATAAGGCCAAACATTTAAGATTGGCAGCTGCTAAATCTATTAACATGAGTTGTAATCATTCCATGTGAAAGATTATGTGTAAAATATGAAAATTTTGAAATTAACCTAAATGACAAGATCGATAACATGTCATTTCAAATTCTAATAAAGTGGCTAGCATCGAAAATGATAGGAAAGGGTCCATAATTTGTTCAGCTTCTCATATTTGTCCATATCTAGGAGGAGGAATATAGAATCATTACCCTACTCGGAATTAAAATTTCAGAGAAGACAAAACTTAATTAATAATCATTAAAGAAAATGCACACAACAATCTTGTTTTTAGAATCTGATATCATGCAAACGTTTTGTAAACCTTTTATTTTCTCACAATTAGAAACCTCTTGCAACCCGAAATTGATGATTTGATTAAAGCTTTGTTTTTTGCCAAGCCTACCAAGCTAGCTAGCTAATAATAATAATTATCATTTATATTATAGATATTCTAAATTTGCCATAGCCACCTTTACCTTTTATTCCCTGTTCCCAACACAACCTACATGAGTACGTGGTATATTTTCCCCTCTAGGTATACGAATAAAATGACTTTACAAAAATTCACCAAGTTGGCTCTAACATTGGTTAATGAATTATACAAGGAGAGTGATTTGGAATGACCATATAACCTCAGAGCTAGGTGTTAATAATTCAAATTAATTACTCATGTACAGATAGTTAGAATACTTTTTTTTTAGGTTTAATTACTGCACATGTCTCCATAGTTTTATTAAATTTTTAATTAAATTTTTATATATTTTTTTTAATTAGATCTTTAAACGTTAAATTTTTTTTTTAATTTAGTCCCTATCATGACAAAATCGTTTGAGATAACAAAATATTCTGTTAAAAAATCAAATATTTTTATGATTAGGTTAGAATAGTTAATTGAATACACCTCCATTTTTTTAAAATGCCAAAACAATCCTTGGTATTTTGTCCCAAAATTAGAGAACCCTAGCCAGCCCTAACTTGTTCTGTGAAGTTCCTTTGCAGTGGCATTTCTCCTCCGCCAGTTGGTGTTGTCGTCCGTGGGTTGGAGGTCATCCGTCCGTTGCTTCCCTCATTATGCTCTGCGCTATTGTCCGTCGCTTCCCTCGCCGCCACTCGCTGCGCCACGTCTCGCCGCGCCTCGCCTTGCTGCCTAAAGTTGATCTGCCAAAACAGGTGACGGGTTAAATTTTTTTTTTTCAATTTTTCAAAGTTGATGAAACAGGTTTAAGCATATGATAATTTTCTTGATATAATGGTTTATGAGCTGATTAGAAAAAAATATAGCACTGGTTGAATACCTATTTGTTGAATTGATTTCTGAATTCTTTTGATATAATAGTTTAGGGTGTACAAAATATATAGAAGTTTTGTTAATTGATGAATTGACATATGAATTGGTTTTGCTGATTATGAATTTTGTTTATTGTTGATTGTTGATTGTTGTTGCTATGATGATGCTGGTTTATTAGGGTTTTGTTTTCTTTTTTTTTATGTAGTGATGGGATTGGATTTTACCATAGACATACATTATGGTGACAAGTTTGACGATACAGGACATAGGCTAGAATATTTGGGGGGAAGGGTGTTGGAAGACCTGCATTTTGAGCTCGATGAATGGAATATGCAAGAAATACTTAGTGAGCTGAAGAAGTTAGGGTACAAAAGGTATGCTAAGATATGGTACTGTCAACCAAGCTGTCAATTGAACTCAAATCTGAGAGTTGATGAGTGATGGAGATGCCATGAGAATGGGTAAGTTATTAGTGTCACATACTGTTAAACATTGCTTGATATATGTTGTTGATGGCTATAGAAAAGGTAATAGTGTTGAGATATCTTCAAATGATAAGGATTAGGTGCTAACTGAAACTGAGTACAGTGATAGTGGTTTAATAGAAGTAGAAGTTAAAGGTGAATCAAAGCCATCTAGTGAGGAGGGTAGATTTAATGATAGTGCTAATGATGGAGATCACGAGAATCATTTTGGTTTTGATGTTGAAGATGAAAATGATGGAGAAGCTTCAAATGCTTTTGGAGGGTTCGATGGCCCGTTAAATCAAGATGACAATGGTCAAGTTGCTGGTGTTGATGCTGCTGTTCATGATGCTGCTGTTGGTGAGGATATTGAAGATGGAGAAATTTCTGAGAGTTATGAAACTGAAGATATTGATAGCTATGAGAGAGATTCAGATGATACGATTAAGAAGAGAAGATATCCTAATATAATGAGGCTGAGATGAGCAGAGAATATGAGTTTAAGATGAGATTAGAGTTCAGTCACTCGCTCATTTTAAGGATGCTATTAGAGAGCATGCTTTGTTGAATAGAAGGGATATTAGGTATATCAAGAATGATAAAGTTACTGTGCAAAGATTATGAGGACAAATCTCGGGTCTACTACTTAGATTTTGGTTGACAGACCTTCAATTACTCACTAGCCAAGGTTTATGAGGATGTACATGTGTCTTGATTCTGTTAAGTAAGAATTTTTAGCTAGTTGCAGGCCTATCATAGGGGTAAATGGTTGCCACCTGAAGGGTGATCATGGTCAACAACTTTTGGTGGCTGTTGAAAGAGATCGGAACGATAATTATTTTTCAATTACTGTTGTTGTTGTAGAGGGTAAGACCAGAGACAGCTGAGGTTGGTTTATTAACCTGCTATTGGATGAAATTGGCCATGTCAGTAGAAAGAAATGGGTATTCATATTCGACTAACAAAAAGTTAGCACTTTTAAGTTGTCATTATGTCTTTATTACTTAGATAATGTTGCACTATGTATTTATTTTAAATATCTTAGATATTCATATATATTAGGTTATCATTATGTATTTATTTTAAACAGTTTAATTACTTGGTAAAAGTGTAAAACACTTGGGTATTAATTAAGTTACGACTTCATAATAAATTTATTAATATAATTTGTTTATCTTTTAAGATTTCATTATATCTATATTTTTTTATGTTTTTGGTTTATATTATGTATTTCAGTGTTTGATACAAGTTTTTTAAGAAATGATGTTGGCTTTAGAGCATAAACTATATTTGAGGCATTTGTATATTAATTGCAAGAAAGTATATGATGGTGGAACTGTTTTGAAGGACCTAATTCTATCAATAGCTAAAGCTACATATATGGAGGAATAGGAGAGGAGGATAACTCAATTGATGCACATCAACCAACAATGCTATAAAAAGTTTGCAGCATTGGATCCAAAACTCTGGTGCAAGAGCCACTTCACTTTCCTTGCTAAGAGTGACATGTTGATGAATAATATTTTTAAAGCTTTCAATAAGAGGATTTTGGAGGCAAGAGACAAGCCTATTCTTACAATGTTTGAATGGATTCGATGCTATTGGATGTCTCGATTTGCTAAAAAGAAGAAGGCAAAAAAAAATATGACGGTACAATCTTGCCAAAACCAAAAAAGGGGCTTGATGTCATTGCAACACGAGTTATGGAGTGACAAACACGATGGGCTGGAGGATTGAAATACGAAATTTCTTATAAGAACTAGATGATTGTAGAAAGATTCGTCGTTGATTTATTGGCTGAAACATGTAACTGCAGATTTTGGGGACTATGTGAAATGCCCAGTCCTCATGCTTGTTGTGCCATATTTGATAAAGGAGACAATCTAGAAAATTGCTGCAGCAACTTCTATAACCCAACAACTTATCTTGCAACTTATGGTAAGTTAGTTTTTCCAATCAACAGAAAAAATATGTGGCCAAAAATGGATTGTGATACCATTATACCTCCCATCTTTAGAGTGAAGGCAAGAAGACCTAGGATGGTGAGGATCAGAGAACCTAATGAGAACCAGACAAAATTTAGGAGGATGGGTATATCTGTAACATGCAGCAACTGAGGATAATATGGATATAATAGTTTCAGGTATTAAACAAATTAGAATATATGCTGTTGATTTACATTTTTTTGTTTGAAATAATTTGTGCTTGATGCGTTTAGTGGAATAGGTTGTCATAGTGTCATATAACTTAGTGGATGTGATATATTTTAGGAACATATATGCTGCTGTTTTACTGTTGTTTGGTTGAAATAATTTGTATTTGATGTGTTTAGTGGAATAGGTTGTTATAGTGTCATATAACCTAGTGGATGTGCTATATTTTGGGGACATATATGCTGCTGTTTTATTGTTGTTTGGTTGAAATAATTTGTGTTTGATGTGTTTAGTGGAATAGATTGTCATAGATGGCATTTAACCTAGTGAATGTGATATATTTTGGAGACATATATGCTGCTGTTTTACTATTTTTTGGTTGAAATATTTTGTGTTTTATGTGTTGATTGAAATAGGTTGTCATAGATGGCATTTAAGCTAGGAAATGTAATTTATTTTTTGAGAATACATGCTGCTATTTTACTTATTTAACTTGCTTTAATTTCTGTTAACTTGCCACTGGTTTATATTGCAAATTGGTTGTGTTATACCTGATTTCAGAGCCTGATGCTACTGCAACTAACAGAGGTGATGCGGCGGGCCTAAATGGAGCTGCTGCTGTTGCTGATGATGGAGCTACTGTTGACATTGCGGCTGCTGCTAATACTAGATCTGGTGTAAATATCTGTAGATTTGAGAAAAGAAGACAAATAGGAATAGGCAGGGACAGAGAAAAGGGTAGAGGAAGGAGTAGAGGAAGGAATACTGTTGTATCTTCACAACCACTCCCCACCACACCTGTTGCTACATCTTCACAATCGCTACCCATCACAGCTGCTGCTGCCTCTACCCAACCACCTCCCATAGTTGCTACTTCAGATTCTCAGACTCCAACCTTGCAGCCTCTCCTACCTGTCGTAGCTGCAGATTCTCAACAACCATCTAGAGCATCTTCTCAAACTTTACCAAAGATAAAAGTGCTTGGTGTGAGGAAGAGTGGATGACTTAAGTTAGGAGTGAGAAAACCAACAAGACAACCAAGTCTACAAATAGACTTAACTGAAAACTGAAGCATGATTACATTTAGAGTTAGGGTTGTTAGAGTTTCTATTAAATAGTATATGTTGTGATGAATTGTGTAGGATTTATTATTAGTGTTGTGTCTTTGTGGCCAATGTTTATTATGTGGGTACGACCACTATTTTAATATTTTGTTAGAAGGTTGGACCATTTTTAGTTGTTGCACTTTTTAGACCTTTATTTTGGATTAGGTATGTAGTATACTATATGATCACTTATTTTGTGATATATTGTGAACATATGGTATAAAGGAACACTTATTTAATAAACTTCTGGGTATGTGGCATGTTATATGGCCACTTATTTTCTGTAACTTGTTGACATATGGTGTAACTTTAAATATTGAACTCTAAAGTTTTTATCAACTGTATTTTATTGTTATACACACACAAAATATATTGATACAAAATGTAATCAAACTAAACATAATTAACAGTAATTGAATTGAAGTTGTAGAATCTCTTACATTAGAATTTTACATCACAGTTAACTTTAAACCCTTACAAATCACATTGTAATTACTAAGACTATAAAAAACATAAACAGCATATATTGCATTTTGCATTGATTTTTTATATTGTCTTTCAATCTCCCAACTGTTCTTAGACAATATTAAACTCATCACATAATCTACCCACACAAGCATTCATTTGTCCAGCTTCAACAATCAATCTCTTTATCTCCATGCTTAGTCTTTCTATCTTCCCTTCTTGTGCATCTAATTTTCTCATTTCAGCCTCTAACTTACCATAATCTTGTGTTCTAACAACTTCAACAGCAGCAGATACTCTGCTTGTTGCACCACCTTCCTCAACCCACTCGAAAAATTTGCATCTTCTGTTAGGACAAGAAATAAATCTTTTATCAGAATTTTTTGTTATTCCAAAAGTTCGAAGAATTAGAGTGTCACCCCAAAAACAGTGAACCTTCCTTTCCTTTTTTTTTGGCCACCCATTTTTTGAACTGTCATCATCATCAATCCACTCAAAATCATTAATCCACTAAAAAAAAGTTGCATTTTGGAATCTTTTCACAAGCAACATACCTTCTACCATAGTTAGAAACGGCCGATGAAAGACGCACAGTTACTGCCTTCCCACAGAAATACATGTGTCTTCTTTCTTTCGGGTTGTAGCTCCTCAAAATACAGCTTTCCGAAGAGAGAATAAAAGAGGTTCCTTAACTTTGATCCATAGGTTTGTAGAAGAGAAAATCTTGAAAGAACGAAAAATGGAAAAAAAGAGAAATTCCAGAGAAATCAGAAATATGAAGTGCTTATAGGTGAAAAATAGGAGTATACAAGTAATTTCATAATTTACTAACATTTTTTTGACGTTTAACGTTAACAAGGACTAAATTAAAAAAAAAATAACGTCTAAAGACCCAATGATAGCGTTCTATTAACGTGTATACATTGAAAATTATTTTAAAAACTAATATAAATTATATTATATTTATAAAATTTGGAGATTAGTTAGAGGTAATTAAAATTTTAAAAGATTAAATTAAAATTTGTGTATATATTTAAAGACGTAACTGAGAATTATCTCGTGATTTCTACTATCATCGATATGAGCTACGCACGATTTAAATGCCATAAGGTATGCCCTCTTGTCTTTCCTCCATATGTAGCACCTATAGCACTATTAGCAACACAACAGTTTCTAGCAACACAATTTTCTCCATAGGAGCGGCAGATTTGAGCAAATTTTCACAGCAAAATCATGAAACAAAATCAAAAGCGTTATACATGGAGCAACGTGCAACACACTTGTCACTATCATAGAAATCAAGGGTGCGTTACAATTAATAATTATATATAGTAACCCTGTAAACACTACTTGAATGGAATGCTACATATTCAATCATTTCTGTACTGTATGTATTATCCTTATCTAGTGACTAATGGCACATGCAGCGTAACATAAAAATAAAAATATTAAGCATCATTGCACAAATATAGTACTATTATTACATATGAATTATGAACAACATAGAAGCAGGAAAACTCATTGTACGTAATGGTCCTCACTTTTCACGAAAACTCTAGAGGCTTTATTAGTTCTTGTTTAGTTCTTATTTAATGTTACATATTTGTATAGCACAGTATATATTTCAAGATATATATCACCACAAAAATATTGTCATTTGATGATTTTGGTGGCAAAAAGCAAAATTGTTAAGTTGATTAATTCAAATATAGGTTGAGTATATGATAATAATGATATATTAGCTAATTTGTCGGTATATTCCAAGTTAGATATTTAAGGATAATATAATATATGTATAGCAGATTTCATGATTAGTCCTCTAGCTAACACTTAGATGAAACCAAAAATTAGTAGGTAATTCCTAACCAACATATACTCGAGAATTTATATATAGTAGTGAAAAAAAAAAAAAACTAAAAAAACAAGTTTATGGTACATGAAGTCGAAATTTTATTTGGGTGTATTGTTTCGACATAT
>NC_029786.2:95526487-95527035 GCF_000816755.2 Arachis ipaensis | reverse complement strand
TGAGAGTTTCCAATTATTCCATGATATCTACTAACAAGTTGTAAACGACCTGCCATCTCTGCCTTCAACATCTCTCTCTCGAGTGTTGAGTGAAGATAGAACACCATGAATGATTGTATTAGGTGTGAGTAATATATAACATTTTGAAATTTGAATCATATCCCATTTTTGTTACTCATTTCATCTTATACCACATTCTGCATATTTCTGCAATACCCTTAATAGTTCATAATAATGTGTGTAGTACCGCCAGAAAAACAGCATTTGGGAAAGGGCCTCGTACTCATCACTCATCATCAAGAATAGTGATCAAAAGCTGATCCATCTAATGGTTAGGGTTTAGAAATTATATATACGACGATATTTAGAGAAATGATAATATATTACATGACTATGGTATTAAAAAATGATATTTGTAAATTAAAGTCAATTAAAATTAATTATTATGTATTTTTATATAAATATATGTATTATTTAGTATATTTTTAATATATATTTTATATTTTAATATGTATTTTATACTAATAACTGATTTTAGTATACATGTA
>NC_029786.2:95525985-95526452 GCF_000816755.2 Arachis ipaensis | reverse complement strand
TTTAAAATTTTTCTAAAATTTATTTGTTTTTAATATCTTTTGAATTTATTTTTATGAGCGATATAAATTTTTGGATATTATTTTAATAATTTACTCATATAAACACAAATTTTCAATTTAAAAGAGACGAATGTAAATATCAGTATTAAGTTAACATAAATGATTTTAAACACAATAAGGTATACTTATTAGTTATTAAATTCAATGCTTAGACTTTTTTTTTTGGAAAAGTCTAGGGGTCAGCAGTTTTGTTGAATTTTGGCCCGCGTATAACCAGCAGATAAAGGTGAGTCATTGGATGAAATCTCACACCATTAGATCATCATTGATAGCTATTTGATGGCTACCAATAACAAAAGTTGCTGCCTCCTAGCATTGCTCTTTTTCTTTTTCTTATCTGAATATAAATGTTCTCGAAAATAAGTATAATAATTAATAAGTACAGAAAAAAAAAAAAGAGCACAAAA
>NC_029786.2:95519384-95525915 GCF_000816755.2 Arachis ipaensis | reverse complement strand
CATTTGTTCAAATGAGAAAAGAATAATCCAGCCCAAAGCCTTCTCGGGCTCAAAGAGGGAAATAGCACTAAGCCCGTGTCTAAAGGGATGAATGGATGATAGTATGATACTTACAGCGACTCAATTCGCTCCATTCTAATTAAACCAAAAAAACAAAATATTTTTTTTTAAGTTTTTTACAGTATTCTTGAATCTAGTAGATTAAGGATTAATCCATCACAAATCTACTTAAACAGATTAGTGAGTTAATTATTAGACCACCCATCTAACTTGATTTTATAAAAGAAATATAGAAAAAACGTAAACTAACATACATCAAAATCAAATCGAAAAGAATCTGGCACTGACCATAAACTTTCGAAAAAGTAAACCTAACAAAAATATTACCTAACAAAATTTTTTTCTAAAATAGTAGTATAAAAGGAAATATTTCATTAAAAATTACTGAAAAATATATATTTTTTAATTTTTAATGTATTGAGTACATACACTAGTTTTTTTATTATTGTACAATAAAAATGTATCCTTAAAACATAGAAATATAGAATAGCTAAATTCTTTTCTAAAAATAGTTAAAAGTTAACAAAATTGTGAGATCGTCAATTTGTCCAATTTCCATTAACAAAATAATACTAAAATTCTAGGAATATTACACCATCCCAAACGGATGAATTTAACGGGACGGACCAGTTTGTTTGATACCCTTAAAATTAGAAAAAAAAAAAAAAGATTAAGAAGATAGGCAAGCATTGAAATATGCATCTAAAGAATTTCAATAAAAAAAAAAGCATCTCAAGAAGTTAGAGATCTTATGTTTGTTCACCAATCTTTAATTTAATGGAACTAAAAGAATAATATGACATCTCTTAAGCAACTTCAATGAATACTAAACCTTATTTAGGGATGGAGGCAACAGTTGACAGGCTAAACAAAAACTGACCAACAGAGTTTATCAAACGAGATAGCTATTAGCTATTAGTTTTCCAACATTTCTAGCAATACAATATGATGAAATTGTGGTCTAAATTTGATTTTAGCGAAGAAAAGAAATAGAGTGACGTTGAAGAAGAAGACTAAAAAAAACAATTTTTTTTTTGTATAAATAAGTACAAAATCTAAAAATTAAAAAACACAATTTCACATGAGTTATTGTTGCTATTCACTATTTATATCTATTAAAATTTAGAAAATTAACGTTATTAAAATCTAACTTAATATGATAAATAAATTAATTATGGTTAAAAAACAATTAATATGTTTAAATGTGACATCTAATCAAAACAAACTTTTATATTATTTTAACTAAAGTTATAAAAATGAATAATATCCAAAAGTCTTTACTTTAGCATAGCCCCTAACAAACCTAAAGAGTCCACTTCCACCAATCATAGGCAACTCTCTAGCCTTAGCTTGTTGAAAATAGGGTTCCTCTCCAAGATGGTGATGGTGCTCCCATTGTACTTTCCATCAACAAAAGCAAAGTTCATAGCCGCAACTAAGGAGGTGGCCATGCCAACTCACAATATCAAAGAGTTGATCAAGTATGTTGATTAAACTGAAAGAGGTGGTGGTGTTGATCTTGTTTGTGGGTGCAACAACTTCAACTGAAGTAGGGTTTTTGCCACTCACAATGTCATGCCAACTAGAATTTGAATTGTGAAACCTTCTCTTCTTTGTGGAGGAGAATGGTGATGGACAAGAAGATGTGGGTAGTGGTCATGGTTTTAGTTTTGGCTGAGGCATTATTAGTGTCCAAATACCATGCTTTATCCGTTATAGGTGTTGGTGGTGGAGCAACAACTATGATTGTTCTGGCTTCTTGTGCCAACCAAGATTGAGGGTGATGGAAGGAGGTGGTTGGAGGAGCTGCTGGATTTGATGTTGTTTTTTTCACCTCCGACCATATTTAGTTACATGAATTCACTAATTACCTATTGTAACGTGTATCAATTTGTGCTTACTGCGTATCAATTCATCTATTTACTGAAACCTTATACATATAAGGTGAGTTCTCTGATAGCACGGGTACTAGTGGTTAAGGATGCCCAAGATTTGACCAACCAATAATTTGAGGACAGGTGGCAAGAAGAGTTCTATGCAGGTAGTGAATCAATGTTGCATTATGTAATTGGCTTCTAGATAAGTACGGCAACTTTAAAAAGTTTACTGTATGGACAAGTATATAATTTTACAGGTCAAACATCGTTTATGCTAGGTGGACCTACAACTGTGTAGACAAAAACTAATCAAATTAAAAGCCTGTTTGGTCTCCAACAAAAAAGGATAAATGAATGAATTTCGGACTTTGGACACAAACCATATAGTAATTTGGGGAGGCCAATGTGGATGAAAAAACGAAAATTTCATGACCAAAAAAAAAAAAAGAAAAAACGAAAATTAAAAGAAGGTAATAATTTAACGTATTTTTTACACTTTAAAAATTAAGATTAATTATGGTTATGAGGTTCCTAAGTTAGTGCCGTTTGTTTTTGTCATAATTTTATATTACTATAATACTGAAATGTCAAACATAAAATAATATATATAACGTATATAAAATAATAAATTGTAAAATTCTATAATAATCAAGACTCTTTCAATGCTAATGAGTTATAACTCAAATGACATAATCTTCTCATATTCAGTTAGAAGTCGTGGATTCGAATTTTTTTATTTTTGAAATATATATATATAAAACCATGGGTTTTATAATAATCAAAACTCTCATATTTTCAAAAGCATATATATAGAACTCATTTCCAATAGAATCATATCCTCTACCTATATTTATTCAATCGATTTTATTCAAATAAACATAAAATAACATCGTACCACATATCAAAAATTATAATTATATATTTATTTTTTGTTATTTATTTTATTTTCTTTTAATGGTATAAAGTAGTCTATATTTTATGAAATTATTTGTATCATTTATGCAATATTTTTTTTGTTTTTAGTAATTATCCATTGATAAATGTTGAATCAACGGTTATATTTATTATATTTCAATATGTTTATTTTAAAAACGTTTGTTAAAAATATACTCATTATGTCATATATTTTCTTCTTATTACAAATAAAAATATAATATTAAAAACCAAGAGCAGCTAAATTCAAAGGATATTTAAAGATTTCACTATCATTTGATTCATAGTATTTTGGATTAAACATGGTAAAAAACTGAGTTTTCAATATTTCATCCACTTGTAATATTAGTAGATATAAATTATCTCTTACGTAGGAAGCTTTTGTTTTTTTTTTTTTTTGGGGACTGAAAAGAAAAAAAACCAAACAAAAAAGAAAAGAAAAAACAAAATCCTAAAAGACTAAGAAGATGTAGGATAGTCTCGTTGAATACTCAACTCAAACTCTTTTCAAGGCACTAGAAGCTCGACATGCAGAGAGTGTGATCTCATCACCATCTTTGTCATGGTGTCTGCTACGGTATTTACGTCTCTCAAAATCAAGTCTTTAAATCAATACGCCACTTCCAAGCTATGCTATAATGAATTTTGGAAATAATGAATTTTTTATATATAAAAAATTTAAATATTTTAAGATGAAAAAATTAAAATAATAAAAAAATTAATTATCCAATCATTATCCTCCAACCCAAAGCTACGGACCACTTCTACCCAGTAATCTTCAAAGTCCTTAACATCAAAATGGTCGTACACAGCTTTCTTGAACGCAGCACAGAAATCACTATCTTTTATTTTTTGAAGTGCATTCCGAGCAAGGTGCCAGCTATAGAGTTGATGGGTCGTATTAGGGAACTCACTACGAATCGCCTCCTTCATAGACTCGTCACCATCCGTGACAACAACTTTTGGTTCCTTACTCTGCATAACCTCCAAAAAACACCCCAACAACCATTTATATGATGGAATCTTTTCATCATCTAGCAAACCAAATCCAAACATAATAATCTGCCTATGGTGGTTAGTACCCGAAAAAATAACCAGAGGCCTGTTGTATAGATTCTTCTTGTAAGTGGAATCAAATGCCAACACATCTCCGAAGCACTCATAATCATATTGCATGTAGCCGTCTGACCAAAAAATATTACCTAGATGCTTCTCAGCGCAGTACGAATATTTTACAACTGCTAACGGATCCATTTCAGTCTTACCCTTTAGATAACTAATTGCTGCCGCAGCATCCCCTTCAACAATGCGGGATTGCCTAACATCATCCATATAGTTATACAAATCCTTCCTGATAAAGTTGACATTCCGATATCCACCACACAAGTGAGCAAAGAACCCTATGATTTGAGTTGTCTGGAATCCAGCCTCATGCACGCTGTGTATGTGAGCTTTGTCTCCATCAGTCAGCTTCCGATGCGGCGCCATTACGTTGGTGAAATCCGGTGGGGCCAAATCGTGATTATGATCCACAATTAACGTTTTTGTCCTCCACTTTCTAGAACTCATGTCCAAGTATACAACATACTTGGCATAACAATTGGTTCTGGTCTCTGCTTTATGAGCCCTCTTCCTATCGACCCTCTCATAGTGCTTCTTCTCATGCAAACTTTGTCGATTGCAATAAAAGAACTTCTGCACGATATTCTCTTCCTCATTTTTCACAGAATCACCCTTTCGTACAGCAAATCCAGTCGCATTCGCAAAAGCCACATATGCTTTGTACGCCTCTTCCACACTATTATACTCAGCTGATTCCAATGCGGCGGCAGTTAAAACCGCTGATCCCAATTCTTCGTCACTATATGGATTGTCAGCCACAACGTGTATTCCTGTTGGTACCAGCATGGAACCCTCATCACCAGCCACTGAACCATCTTCTCTATCCCTCGCTGCCGATTGACCTTCCTCTATCTCTGGTGACCGTGCAGCACTTCCTTCGTCATCATCCGTTGAGTCCATGCTCCATCCATCAGTCCATTGGACGGAGAAATCCGAACTTCCTTCTCCATAGCTTTCCATCTCAAATCGGCAGCACTGTCTAAAGAAATTCTCATTCTCAAAAAGGCTAACTATTAATACCAAAGACCGAGGACAAGATATCTGATTAGCAAAACGGCTAACAGGACAGATCGATAGCGGAATTAAATTAATTACTACAATTAAATTAATCACTATCAACAAGACAAAAACAACATACATGATATTGGCTACGAAAGAACATGATAACATGGTGCGATGAATTAAATTAATAACTGGCAACAACACAAAAGCACTATGCACCATCATGGCTAACAAGGAAGATGATAAATTCGTCCATTGAATTAAACTAATTGATTTAAATTAACCATAACGGCTAAGAATAAAGATGAACTCATTTGCTACAATAAACTAATTACAATCCACAACACAAAGAAAAATATGCAGATCACGAAGTTAGTGTAAATGTTCTCCACATAGAGCAATTCTTCTTGGGATTTAACTGGGAATTTAAGTTGGCAACATGCAGATTCATCGTCAATCATGCAAGATAGGAATGTGATGCAAAGAATAAAACAAATCAAAGGTTACACTTACCTCAGATCGAAGGCGGCTTCAACGTCGATAGCCACCCGCACGGCGGTGAATGTCGCGGACCTAGAATGAGGCTGAGTGCCTGCATATACTACTTTACGGATTGCAACCTACTAACAAAAAAGATACACAGCCGCACATCGGAAAACACTTCGATGTCGTCAGCCACCCTAACCTCTGCGATTGTTACGGACCTGGAATGACGCAGTAGTGACTGAATCTGCTACTGTACCGAATGCGCCCAAACCATAACATGATCGACAACTAGAATCCTCTGCCGAAACAACACGGGGGGCTGACTCATGAAACCACCAGTTAATAACTCACTGCCAACAATGGTCCAAGTTGACCGCAACATGAACCATGGGTGATGGTCGCCGTCCACAGCAAACCTTTGAAACTCAAGCGTGGAGAGGTTTTTGGTGATTTAGGTTTTTTTGGGTAGCTTTTTGAAATTCCTAATTGGCCCTTCTCCTAAATCTAATTAACTCTCAAGATAATGTTCCTAATTTACCATCTAAATTTTTTACCTTGCCTAATTACCTAAGTTATTATGGTCAGCAAAGTCAAAAAAACTTTTGGGTCTTTGCTTACTAAGCCACATGCCGGCATTCATTTGGTTTGGCCCACTTAGTCACCTCAGCCACTAAAAAATATAAACCACCAGAGTCTGCACCTACATATAATTTTCACATAAAATATTTTATATATAGTTTAAGTATTGCATACTCGTTCTCGTACCGGAATGTATTGCGTTCATAAAAATTTGATCTACCACTTATGCAGCTTCTCCCTCTGAACTTTCTTCAGAAGCTTTAACCTCTTCCACTTCGGTTAATCTTTGAGTCATAGTTTTAACTATATATGCTTTAAAAGTGTTCTTTTTATTTAGTTTTTTATTATATTAATTTAAAAGAAAATTAAAATAAACACATCCAAAAAGATTTAATATCTTTTTAAAATTAAATATATATCCAAAAAATAAATTAGATAAAACTGAAATTTAAAATTTAAATTTTAAAATCCC
>NC_029786.2:95507275-95519135 GCF_000816755.2 Arachis ipaensis | reverse complement strand
TTTTAAAATCTCCATTTCAATTTTAAAATTTGTTATTACTAACACATCCAAATTTAAATACACATTCAAAAATCAAATTAAATAAGATTAAAATTCAAATTTTCAATTTTAAAATCCTTAAACCTTTTGATTATTAACACATTCTACACAAAACCTTAAAGAAATCAGATTTCAGGAGTCAAAACTTACCGCTGTCGTATAATCAGTTCGTGGCCTTCATCCTCAACGTCACCGCATCACGCTCAGCGCCAAGCGTTCTTCCTTACCGCCTTCCTCCTTGGCGCTCATCCTCGCCGCCGCCTTCCTCCTCATCGTCGCTGTTCCTCCGTGTCATTGTGTCCTACTTGGCGTCATTCGTCCGCGTCGTAATTCCTCCGTGCCGCCTTCCTCCTCGGCTAGGGGTGGCAATGGGTAGGGTAGGGTAGGGTTTGGAGTCAACCCTAACCCTACCCGCGGGTTGAGAATATCTCAACCCTAACCCTACTCGCTCTTAATCCGCGGGTACCCGACTCTACCGCGGGTTACAAAAAAATGCAACGTTATTATATAACTTGATGATAATTTAAAATAGAACTGACTTTTATGTAAAAAAAGTTTATTAAATTATCAATTAATGATCTTCTTTTAATGACTAAGGATCTTTTGTATTTAGTGAGAAGTCTTTAGTTCAACATCCACTTAAAATATATTTTTATATAAGTATATAACATATACATATATAGGGTGCGGGTTGGTCGGGTAGGGTTGAGGCTCAACCCGCACCCTACCCAACCCGCACGAAAACCCTACCCGCACCCTACCCTACCCGCGGGTAGGGTACATATTGCCACCCCTATCCTCGGCGCTCATTCTCGTCACCGCTGCGTCCTCTTCATTGTCCTTCATCAGCTTCGCTTCATCCTACTTGGCGACGTTCGCCGTTCGTTCGCATTGCCACGTCCTCCTCATGGCCGTTCATCAGCATCGCCAATTCTTCTGTGCCGGAAACGTACCTCTGGTATTTGGATGTGTCTGTGTTCATAGATTTTTTCTTTGTGCATTCCCTGACCCTATTGCTTTTCCTTTTATTCTGTACAATATTCTTATTTTCTTTGTGAACAATAATGAAATAAAATGACCTGAAGAGATCCCCATATATATATATTGTAATGTTAATTTATTTTTGCATGTGCAGGTTCTATATTTTGGATGTGTTTATATTGTTCACTGAATTTTGGATGTGTTTATGAAAGAATAATGGCATTCTAGTTTGTGTCCCCAATCTCTGTAGTTTGTAATGGTAATGTAATTTGGACGTGCTAAATCCTAATTCTGTATGTGTTTATGTTGTCTAATTAATTCTAGGTGTGTTTGTGTATCTGTATAATTTTGAAGGCATTATACTTGTTGTTTGTTATTTTAGATGTGTCTTTAGCTAATTTATGACTTTGCAATAAATATCTACTTTCCACTACTCTATTGATTTCGAGTTTGATCTAATTTCATGATAAAATACGATATATTGTGATTATGCTATGCTATTTCTAATTTATTAGAAATTAGACACATGAGAGTATTATTGTTCTTGAAAGTATTCATTAGCTTAAAAATTTTGTTAGTGAGGTTTGCGATTGAAAGAAAAAAGCTTGAGTGAGTCGAAGAATTTATTATATGAAAAAAAACCAATTATGCAAGTTTTAATTGTCTGCAGAAGAATATTATGCAATTGAAAGATGCTTGAATGTTAGGTTGAGAGTTCAACAAGAAAAAACCGTTCGAGAGGCTGTGATTTTTTAGTTAAGTTTTGTTTTTTTGTAATGATTCTCTTTGAACGCCTCTTCATTTGTTTGCTTGCATGAAAGATTAATTTGCTAACATTGTTTGTTAATAAAAAAGGAGTTTCAATGTTTTAGTGCTGGCTGGTTGTTCTATTCTTAGACTTGTGTTGAGGATTTGTTCGTTTTTATTGGTGATTTTTGCTGCCTATCAATTTTTTGGTATGCAAGCTTGTGGTTTTGGTTGTGTACATGTATAATTTTGGATGTGTAACCTTATTAATTTGGATTTGTAATCTTATCATAGATATATGAGTTTCTAATATGTTGATGAAATAATTAGCGTATATTATTATCATTCGGGATGTGTTTATGTTGTTCCTTCAATTTTGGATGTATTTTCAGTCAAAACTTTATGTTTAACCTTATGATGCGAACACTGAACTTTGTCATTTTGACATGAGTTTTGATGAAATATCTAGGATGCCTTTTTAATAATTTTGGATGTGTATTTGAGTATAGTTTTTGTCTTGTATCCAATATGCAGTCTCGAAACACAATGCCATTTAAAAAACGTACTTGGACTGGTCCAAAAAAAGAAAAATCAGCAGCTAGTACGGCTTCCATTGACAAACTTGATGAATTTAATGATAACACTATCAAAAAGAAAGTTGGAAGGCCGAAGAAACTAGAGGGTCCTAAAAAGGTAGTTTATTTTACACCTTACGAATTCTCTGGGTTATTAAGTGACATACACAATATAACATAAACTAACTAGTGTGTCAATTTTTCATAAAACACTTGATACCCAATGCTCTCCAACTGCCATCGCGGGTATGATAGAGTATCTGAATGATAAAGATCCGATCAAATACCAAGAGGTTGAGGACATGGGATTTGGATGCCTGAGGCACATCCCACGGTGGTCGATGAACCGAGATTTGATAGTTGCCTTGGCGCGGTCATATAACAAGGATTGAATGCATATAGAGGTTGAGACCGGAGACATACTAGTTAATGCACGTTTGATAAGTCAAGCATTAAGACTCCATGCAAAAGGTAATACCTAAAATATATAATTAATATAAAATACATATATGTTTTCTTCTTTGGTGTCTAGTAAGCCTATTGCTAGTTGTGTTTTTTGGATGTGGTAATACTTCTCTCACCCCTGTTCTTCCATTTTGTAGGTGATAACTTCCCGAAGTTAGATCTGAAAAAACATTGTCAACTCATAGACACCTTTAAAGGCAGAACTAAAAAAAAAGTTAAGAACCATGTAATTAGATTCTCAGTTACAACTGAACTAGAAAAGGAGGAGTTCCGGCATTAATTTATAATGTTTGTCATGAAAGTCTTTCTATTTGCTACCAGTAATAAGTACATCACTATATCATTCATCTTGGGAGTGATAGACGTGCATAATTCAATACATTTTTTTTGGTAGACACATCTATGACTGTATTAAGGAGGGATAAGAAAATATATGGAAGATGACATAAAGACTATCGATGGATGCATGTTTTCTTTCTTGGTAAGTTGAGCCACATCACTTGTTATATCGATGGATGTCATTTTGTGGTAGATACTTTACTTGCATACCAACAAACACAGGGACCTTAGGGGATATTGTGGCGGCGTTAAACCATGGATTAGGGAATGGACTGATGTTGCGCTTAGAGAAGTAGTAAAGGAAGAACAAGTTCGAAAATTAGTATAGATGCATATGTAGATGTAAATAATTTTTTTATTATAGACCTACGCTTGAGAATTAATAAATTGTGTTAACAGGTTCTAATTTGGAATATTGATGAGTAAAGAAAATCCGAGAGGAAAAAGGACAACGTCAGTGAACCACAAAAGAGAACACCTGATAAGCGATGGGATGCACAAGTTAGACCTGGACTAAGGAGCGAACAAGAAAAAAGGCCAAAAAATTTGTTAAGGAGTCAGATGAAGAAGAATTTTTACTCGAGACTGACACTAGCGATAAAGAATGGTGTCATAAAAAGAATCCAACTCAGCATCCTCGGAAAAAAATGAATGTTGCTTATTCTCGAGATGGAGTGTTCAATGGTACCGAAGACCGTCAGGACAAGTAAGTTTAAATGATAATATATTTTATAATTATTTTTATATTCACTCCTTTTGTTGCTAGATTTGTATGAGTGCAATTATTTATTATATTATATTGAGTTGAATGACTTGGTATGTGTAGTCATGAGCTCTAAGAGGAGGTTGTGGCTGATTGTGTAGCACTTAATCCCATGAGCAATGGAGAAAACCATGTTGTCAATGCATTAGGTAAAAAGTAAGTACATTTACTAATTATTGCTGTTATAATTTACCTGTACGATATGTACACTAGTATTGGAATAAGTAAATTTGGTTTTTGAAATAAGTCATGAAACCCAAAATAAATAAATTTTACTGTTGAACTAATTAATCAAAAATATTGGCGAATACGAAACTGATATATGTCATCTTAATTTTGAATCTTAAATTTTATTTGTATAATTTTGGATGTGTGCATGCAATTACTTGTGTGCCATTGTGTAATTTTAGTTGTGTTCAAATAAGTCCGTTTCTGTTATATTATATTGAGCTAAAGGATTTGGTGTGTGTAGTCATGAGATCCAAGAAGAGGTTGTTGCTGATTGTGGAGCACCTAGTCCCATGAGCAACGAAGAACACCATGTTGTCAATGCATCGGTTGAAAAGTAAGTATATATATTAATTATTGTTGTTTCAATTTAACTATATAATATGTACACTAGTATTGAAGCTATGGTAATGTGGATTTTTTTTTTTTTTGATTGACTGTTCATTCTTTATTTATTTGGAATGTGCAGAACATCAAGGTGTTTAGATATAGTTGTGCATTCTGGACTCCACGAAAGGGTAAAGAATGTGGATAGCGGCGAGGTTGATCATGGAATACCCCAAGATGATGTTGAAGATTGCAATCAGCTTTCCCTGGAAACTATATCTGTCAATAACACTCCATCAAGGCCTGCTCCAGTTATCATCCGACCTGATTTTAATGAAGATGCAAAAAAGGTGTACAGATGGGTAATAGATGACAACAATCCCTTGGATGAAGTAATCGTGTGGTATCACACACACTATATGTTAGACCTAACACGAAGAGATCTAAAGACAATAAAAAGGAGGCAATGGGCCGACGATCGGGTAATGTAACTAACAAAGAATAGTTATGGATTTAGGATTTAGATATACTTTTGTTATCTTTTTTTATGCCCTTTATGCTTTTATGAATATGCAGGTGATAGAGTGCATGTGTGCTATCTTTAATGAGTTCCCAGCTAAGAGGTTTCAAGAAAAAATTCTACTGTGTTAATCCAATGATACTGGTACAACGAATACCTATTAATATTACTTTTTACTTGTGTTTAGACCGATACACTTAGTAATAAACTAATCTGGAATAAATGTGTATAGAGATGGGTTATGACACTGATAAATATTGAAAAATTCGAGGACAAACATGCCATAGTATGTGGGGTTAGCACAATGCTGGGAAAACGAGATCTATTTGTTCAACAAGGTAGAGGCAGCCAAGAGACATACAATATATGTTCATAAATATTACATCCAACCAGTATAAAGTTTTTTGTGCATCCTTTTGTATCTTTGTACCCATCTGCCTGGATAATCACTGGTGGTTTTATACTTTTCATCCAAAAAGTTTGACGTTCTTTGCTTTTGACTCCCTAGTTAGACCCCGTCTTAGTGATCACATGATGAAAGTGGATGAATATGCAGTAAGTAGGTATAAATACGGTCAATACAAGTTTTACATATGTCCAATTGAAACCAATAACCATTTACTTTTGAATAATTATTTTGATGTGTCCTTTTACATACAGGCCAAGCTCATTGAAAAGTTAGCCCACCTCACTTTTTCATGGTACGAAATCCAGGAAGATGGCGTAGAGAAGTCCTTTTATGTGGAGGTTTCCATTTAACCAAACACGTATGTTTCACTTTGATATATTATTTTATTGGCTAGTAACATGAAATTATATTGAAGCATATTTGTTTTTCTCTTGTTTGATACTTATGACTACGGGATTTGTGTCAATAAATTCATGGACTCATGGGATCCATAAATTCTTGACATAGATAATTATGTCGTGCCAGTTTGGACAACGGTAGGTCATAAACTCCAATTAGAACAATATTTCTAATATTTTTTTATATTATTCTTTAGTGACATTGAAAATTAATGCATGCAGAAAGACTTGGCTAGGATGAGAAGGAAGTACCTACTAAACATCGTGCTTGATCCGTAGAACGATTTTCTAAATACCGTGGAGGTTGTTGCCCGTGCCCTTTTACGTCGAGCGCCTCAAAGGAATAAAAGAAAAGAGGTGAGAGATCTTTAGACTGCGCCAAACACTGCTAAACTAATAAGAAGAGTGGAAGAGACAGTATGCACGAGGGCCAATAGGAGAAACAAGAAAACATAGTACTGTTCAAGTATAATTATCTTTTAAAATGGACATATTTTTCATTTTAATCTAGGATGTCATCTTTTTATTTTTCATGTTGGTAGGATATTCAACTAGCCTTACTTATTTTGCTATGTTTATATTTTAGTTAATTTTTCATTCATTGTGCATAAATTACACTTATTTATAGTAGTTAAAATTTTTTCCAAATGCCAGCTAGATGGATGTGCAACACAACTAAACCAATATCCCACCTTTCAAATTGGTTCTTGCACACATCTAAAACTCATTAATATTCTTGGATATATTTTCATTAACTATGGTAATATATAATTAGACTTATGAGTAGTTTCCGACGTAGTAATTAATTATCCAATGAACAACCATATATTATTAGATGTTCAACCTTGTGATATTTACATGTTACAAAATTAAAGGTATACATATATATACCTAACATTGACCGATAATATACAATTTGATCAGAAAAATACAATGGCCAAGTCATTTGAACCAATTAACCTATCCTTTACAACTACTAAATAATATAACATAAGTAAAATACTCTATCTTAATTAAACAAATTATTATTAAAAAAATAAGTACTCTACCCAAGGTTCTGAAAATCGGACCGGATTAGCCGGTTCAACCGGATTAACCAAAAACTGGTCACTAGACCGATCCGGTTGACCCCCAAAACTGTACTGCAAAAAACCGATAAAAAACTGGTCGAACCGGTAGTTAATCGGTGAACCGACCGAACCGGCCAGGTCTTTAACAGTACCGGTTTTTAACTATGGTCCCTAAACGGCGCCGTTTTGATGCAAAAAAAAAAAGAACTAAATGAGCCCAACCCGCTTACCCACATAGCTGACTCGGTAACCCAATTACCCATCCCCTTTTACAAACTGCAAGACCTCAGTTCTCTCACTCACCAGCCACCACACCTCAACCCTAATTTCACTTCCATGTTCCAATCTTCATCAGTTCATCCAACTCCAACGAATGCCACTGTCCCTCCCAGTCTACCACAATCGACACCACATCAGAGCTGCTATCACCGAGCAGAAGGACCTCCAACGGGCGTCGTCGTCAGCTTCGTCTGGTCTGGGCATCTGAACTCCGAAGCTTCCGTGGTCGACATCGTCTGCTCATCTGGTAAGCTTCTCCGTCAACGTCGTTGGGCATCTATTCTACCGTCGTGACCTAGACGCCTACTCTAATCTCTGTCGCGGTGAGTTGTACTGATTTTTCAACTAATTTTTTAAATTTTGTTAATGAACTATATCAATTGATACAAAATTCTTTATTTGGTTAATTATATGGATTGATGCAGAGTTCTGTATGTAATGGCTACTGTATGTAATTCAATTTTGGATTATTTGGTTAATTAATTATTTGGTTAATTATATGTAATGGCTGCAGTACTGGTTTTTTAATTTTGGATTCTGGATTTTGAATGCTGAATAGAATTTTGATATAATTTTAGATTCTAAATGGCTGTAATTTTGAATTTTGCTGTAATTACTGTAATGGCAGAGGTTTTATTGATATGTGGAAGTACTGTTTGTCATATAGCCACAATTGGGAATAAATAAATTTTATTTTTTTTATTTCTTTTCTTAATCAAATATTGGAAGTCTCTGGTTAGGATGGGAATGGGCTAATATTGTTGTTGGCTCATGATAATTTCGTGATCCAACATAAATTCGTTTCTGAATTCGAGTTTCTAATACTTTATTTATTTTTTAATTCTTGATGCCTCTCTTGATTAAAAGAAATGACAATTGTGATAATATTTGACCTGGTTTGATTGGAGACAGGAACATCCTCTGTTTAATAGTTCCCCCTCCTTATGATTGCTGCATATGGAAGCTGTAACAATCAATTGCCGTGGCAATGTATTGTTCAATGAATCTAAAGATTAAGATGACCTTATGAATAAGACCAAGGAACAAATGTTTGGTTTGCTGTTAAGAAAACTCAGTTTATTATTATTATTATATATTGAATTTTTTTATAATTTTATTGTATATTTAACTAAACAAGTTCAACTACGGTTTGATCCCGGTTGAACTATTGAATCATTGAACCAGTTATTTGACCGGTTCAATGACCGATTCGATTCTTGCAACCTTGACTCTACCCTTTTGCAACACATCCAAAATAACATTTTTGTTTACCAAAATGAAATAGAACACATCCAAAACTCAACAATACAAATGAAATAGTCAACAAATAAAAAATAAGATTATGATGCACCCAATATGAAATTGGGATTTGGATTATATAAATGCTGCAACTGCTACTGTATGTGTTAGTCTTTAGTCATTATTTCTATAAGAATGCACCTACAAACAAATGCAACAGACTGATGTCAACAAAGAATGAATAAATACAACTTAATATATAAATAAAAAGTTATCCGAGGCAAAAATATTACATGAATAGAAGGGTTTTGGAAAGAATTCAACAATGTCGTAAATCCAACAGAGCCTAGGGAATTCATTTGCGTACTTGTGGCATAATTTTTAGGGATACAAGAAAAGGTGTTGTTGGTGAAAGAGTCTTCTTCCATAGCAACAGAATTCTGCATACATAAATGAATGATATTTAAATTGTAGAACAAAACTTATAACACTCTCTCCAGCAATAAACACTAAAATAAACCTTAAGGTGTTTGCTAGCCGTAATGCGCCTCTCGGTGGCTTTGTTTAAATGTTTGTTTCCTTTAACAGCTGCAACTTTCTGAACAATGAAAATATCTTAAATTCAACAGGCTAAACACGTGAAAAATATCAACAGAGTAAGATAATTGTGTAAACCATGGGTGTTATAACTAACCTTTGGATGTTTACTACCAGCTCGATGCTTTTCAGTAGCCTTTTTTTTATTTTTTGGTCCATATCCACCTCGAGTTTCTTGAAGTTTGGACACCCTCTAGGTACCACATGAGGAGGGCTCTGCAGAGCATTTAATCCATCAGGAAACTCACTTGTGCCTACACTTTCTGAATGCTTTGCTCGATGTTTGCTAAGTGCCACTTTAGCACTCGCAAAAGCAGAACGCAATATATCACCCTCCTCCTTGTCATGCACAAAGTCCTGGGCCACATTGTAGAAGTCAACATATAGTCCCCTAAATATATTCATGCTTTCATCAGAGCACCGTGAGTCATGACTGCTTCTAATGTGGATGTTCTTGCGAAACATTCTTGCTCCACCGAGAGAGTATATAGGACAAGTTCATCTTGTCAACCCTACAATGGGATAAAACCGATAGGGCGTGGCAACAGAGGATACCATATGACGCAAACATGAAATAGTTGCACATGACCTGGTGCGAAATAGGACAATACACAACTTCATACTCGTTATAAATAAACATCCTATTTACTATCTTCTGTTCAGTCACTTCGTAAAAGTATTGGTTGTCTTTCACCACCCTTGGAGACAGTTTGCAGTCGCCCTTTTTGATAAATTCGGCTTGAACATCACGAAATATCCAGTTGGTGCACTCATATTAAAACTACTTCTCAATAGGAGTGTTCGATACACATGGGATCAGGCTCCTGTTGTCTGCTACATCGGATTCCAACTCCTTTTGTTCCTTATCTGCAAGACAATTGTCATACTGGTGCACAAATTGAATCAAGCTGCACCTACAAGTTAGGTACTTATCGAAGAAAGCATGCATGCTCTCACTCTGTTGTGTACTTCTCATGTCAGCCCAAAATTCATGCTCTAGAAAAACAGAGACCCATATCTTACGAATATGATAGATATCTACATTTTGATATACATATTTGCCATTAAAATACTCACTTATGATGCGACACTAAACATGCATGAAAGGACATTTAACATAAGTTCATTTCTTTTACAAAATATAGTCAATAATTAAAACGACTAATAAATAGGGCAATCAAGTTTTGGATGTGTATTCATACCATTGAGCCAGTTATTGTCATGAAGGTTGTACTCTTCAATGAAGTCATACCATGCACTTTCAAATGATTCTTGCGAATGAGACTCCCAAACAATCCGACCCATTGTAGCATTAATTTCTTTAAAACGGCTCAACCCTCCAAGTTTTCGTGGTATCTTCTTTAAGATGTGCCAGATACACAATTTATGCCTGATGTTTGGCATGACATTCTGAATGGCTGTTAACATGGCCCTGCATTGGTCAGTTAACATGCCATGTGGTGCTTTTCCCATACATTTCACAAATGTTTGCATGAGTCATTCAAAGAATTCAGTCTTTTTATTGCCCAATAGAGCACACCGGAGAATAACTGACTTTCTGTGGTGATTGACGCCTACAAATGCTGCAACTGGCATCTCAAACCTATAAAAAACCAATACATGGAGCAATCAGTGAGCTTGTCAATTAATAAATTCACAAAGAAATAAACAAAAAAAAAGAAGTTACTTGTTGAGCTTGTATGTAGTGTCAAATGATACCACGTCACCAAAATACTCGTAAGCAGCTCTTGATCGAGCATCCGCCTATAATACATGATGGAGACTATTATCACTATAGAAACTAATCCCATAAAAGAAATTCGGGTTCTGCTTTTTCATCCTCGTAAAATAGTCCAGCATCTTTTGTGCATCAGTATCATCTCCATAGATTCGGAGTTTACTGGATAAATAATTTCTAACATCCTTCTCTACAAAGTTCAAATTAGATCGACCACCGGCTTCATCAGCAAGCGCCTAACAAGTCTTCTAAGGTCGTATACTAGCCTGGTCGTTGCGCTCAAAGACATCCTTAACGTGCATGGAGAGTTTCCTATTTTTCTTAAACATTCATGACAAACTGGAATCACATCGGTGCGTGTGAGCTAATTCTACCTTCGATAGTTTCCATCGTCCAAGCTTTGTGTCAAGCTTCACATAGATGCGAGCTTTACAGTGTTCAGATGACACTGTATTAGACCTTTGGGTTGCCGGATTCTTCTTTGTTCGATATCCATCTCTATTGCATTGTATGGATTGGTTAACGGGTGTCCTTCCATGCTTGTCCAAGTTAGTGTTCCTTATATGAGCCTCGAATCCCACTTTATTAGCATAGTTGTAATAAAGTTGGCGTGTTTCTTCGAGAGGTTCAAACATCATCCCCACTTTTGGAATCTAATCATTGAAAATGGTGAGATGAATCATGACCTAGAAAAACAAAACATAATGACAAGAATTTTGACAAAAGAATGACAAAATAATACAAGCATACATATATATGTATAGTGGTCATCCTAAGGATATTTGGATGTGTTCACATGAATATATTAGAATATAACCTATAATTAGGATGCAAGAAAAAAAGCCGATAAAAATATCGGAAGAATACATAAAAAATGCATAAAAAATGCTTATAACAAAGATGTCAACTACCTCAGTCGTGCACTCAGTTTCTGTAACAAAATTGCTTGAACCATTACAAACATTTAAATTGTGCATATCAATAAGGGAATCAAATGAGTCAATTTCTTCTGACGACGATTGCGTGTTCAAGTCTAGTTCAAATGCTATGTTGATGTCTACTATAATAAGTAAAATTATTGTGAGGATAATATTAAGAAAAGAAGAAATTGTAATCAATTATAATATATACAAATAAATAATACAT
>NC_029786.2:95485621-95507157 GCF_000816755.2 Arachis ipaensis | reverse complement strand
TACCAATGTATTTTCTAAAAGATTGAAATGTGTTTTAATTAAAGTTTAATTAAATAATATTATTTAAATTAAAAAGTTGGCTAAAAATTAAAATTTAAAGAATAAGTACCATTTTTTTCACTAATTTAGCTATCGTATCATGTACCAATCTGTCCTTACTGCATATTAATTCATCTGTTTACTGAAACGTTATACGGAAAATTTTTACATAAAATATTTTATATAGTTTAAGTAATGCATACTCGTTCTCGTACTGAAATGTATTACGTTCATAAAAATTTGATCTACCACTTACGTAGTGTCTCCCTCTTAACCTTCTTCAAAAGCTTTAACTTCTTCCTCTTCGGTTAATCTTTTGAGTCACAGTTTCAATAAATTTTTCACTGGACCAAGAGGCTTTAAGAACTGAGAGAGCATTTTCTAACTGATTTGCCAGTTTTGTCGAATTTTTTAATTTTTTTTATAGGATATATAAAATGAAAGAAGTTAAAAAAAATTATATACCAAAATCTTTTAATTTCATAATATATATATATATATAATGAAAATTATTCAGTGAAATACTAATTGTTATGTGATGCTAAACATTCTTTCACATTAAAATTAAGTAGGCTTAGTTTGATTTTAAAGAGGAATTAAACAGGTAAAAATGATCAAAACATTTATAAAATCCATCATAACCATATTTTTCCTAGATAAAGTAGTTCCGATGATTTTCTTGGTTGTTTATTTGTTTGTTGTTTTTTTTTTTTTAAGAAAAAAAAAAGATATGCAAAACTTGCTCAAAAGGAATTGGAAAGAGAGGGGACTTTTATATATTTATTTTGAGTAGACAAAAGTTTATGTGGGACTTTATAACATTTTGTTGGCGAGATTTAGAAGTTTGAAATAAATATGTAAATTGATCTTTTAAAGTATCTATCACCGATGTTTTGCTATCAAATCATTATTTTCTCATTCATTTTCTAAATATAATAAATATATACTTTTGAAAATAAAAAATAAAAACCATTTTTTAATTCAATAAAAAAAGTTGAATGTCGATAACTGCACAATTCAGATTCGTTTGATCTTAAAATTAAATGTCAACTAAAACATACTTTAAGCACAAGGAAAATGACCGGTAATGTAAAATAAGTGTTTTTAGAGCATACATTAATTATAAATGTGTTATATAATTATATACCTAAATATTTCTAACATATTATTTTTAAAGTAAATAGTCATTTTTTAACCATAAAAAATTTAAATACCGACATTTTTATCTATAAAAAACAAAAATTAAAGTTATATCCATGAAAAATAAATTTTTGCAGACAAAATTATTCGAACTTTAAAAAATTAAATAAAATTTTAAAATTATCCTCTAATATAACCTATTCAAATTGATTATTTATTCAAATGATACCCATGGTTAGAAATAGCTATTACTTTTATTCAAATTGATTATTTATTCAAACATGAAATTCTAATTAATTCAATAAAACATAGAAGGAAACTTGTTTTTTGTGTTTACGTTATTTGCAATAACTAAATCTATCACGCAAAATGTATAAAAGGGAATAATTTATCCAATTTTTAAGTAATGCGTTGCCTAATTATTATAGCAGCCAAATTAAGAAACCTTAACTAAATCGTAAATAATGAGAAAAGGACAATGTTTAGTTCATCAGTACAATTTCCCACACCACCTGAAATTAAATGCTCCAATGGACTCGGAAAAAGAAAAAACGAGAAACCAATGCAAATTTCACAAATTGCTAGGGTCATATCCTCTTATGTATAAATAAATTTAAAATATGATTTGATGTAACCATATATAGATTTATTAGAATTTATTTGATCCCATAAAAATACATAATTATTAGGTAATGTAAAATTTACACATGAATCAAAGGAGTGTGCTTTTCCAATAAGCAAACAATGAAAATATAACATCAATCTCCCACAAAACACATGGAATTAAATAAAGTACAATTCAATAATGGTTGACATAAACATTGTACTCAACAATAGCATCATTAGTCTTGAGATTCACCGAATAAGTGTTCAGCTGAACATAACCCCTAGCAAACCTAAAGAATCCACTTCCACCAATCACAGGCATCTCTCTTACCTTGTTGAAAATAGGGTTTCTCCCCAAGACGGTAATGGAGCTCCCATTATACTTTCCATCAACAAAAGCAAAGTTCATGGCCATAAGAAGGTCAGCTTCGGTTTGACTCGTCGAGGAATAAAACCCTTGAGCCCTCCCAACAAGCTTGGAGCTCAAGTTAGGCCCCAGAGTCAAAGGGTTGTCCAGCATACGGGTCAAACCGAAAAAGGTGGTAGTGTTAATCTTATTTGTGGCTGCAATAACTTCAATTGAAGTAGGATTTTTGCCACTTACAATGTCATGCCAATAGAATTTGAGGTGTGAAACCTTCTCTTCTTTGTTGAGGCCGAGGAGGCTCCGGTCGATGGAGCGAACGAAATCATCGGCTCCGGTGAGAGAGTGGCATGAGTAGAGGAGAATGGTGATGAACAAGAAGAAATGTGTGGTGGTCATGGTTTTGGTTTTGGTGGTGGTTGGGAATAATGAGAAGAAAGATGCAAACTAAACTACTAATTAAGAGTTAATGGCTTCAACAACAATGTATGAGTTGAATGGAGTGGAAAGAGAGGGTGTATGTGAGGGATTTATAAGGGAAAATAATTGTGGTCTAAACATAAATTATTGTCTTAACAAAGGTGCATTCACCTACCAAAAGGGGAAAAAAAACTAAAATGAAAAGCGTATATATATGGTTAACCATTTTTCATGTTTTTGGATTTTTTTTTTTGTTTAAACATGGAAAGAAACAATATATCCGAGGAGATGATTTGTTGGAGATCAACACAAGGCTCAGACCAAATAACATGATTAGAGTTACTCTTGACACCATATTTAGCCATCAAATTCGCAGCTCTATTTATTTCTCGAGACACCCACTCAACGTGAACAAGCCAAGGACGAGATAAAAGTTCTTGAATCTTGTGAATCAAATCTGTTATTTCAGATGAATACCTACTTGTAAGCTCATGCATGATGGACAGAATGTCAAGGCAATCTGTTTCACATATAATATCCCTCAAACTGCAATTTCAAACTAAAACTAGTCCTCTTCAAGTAGCAAATAATTCACATCTAATGATAGATCAGGAGAGAATGCTTCCAGAGCAGTCCGAGATTCATGTTTTTGGATTTAATATTTTAAGTCAATGGTTTAGTTAGATAATATTCATTCTTTTATAAAATAATGATTTTAAAACTCAAATTATTAATATCTTGAACACTTGAACAACATAACTATTTCTTATAAAAAGTTAATTAAATGAAGCATAGCTAGACATTAAAATAAAATATTATCTAAAATTCATGGACTACATCTTGTTTGGAATCTCGAGGAAAAAATTATATCTTTACTCAACTCACATGCAATGTGCTATATATATATAGTTCAAGAATTAAATAAACTAACCAAACACATTATATTGCATATTCTACAACTTCAGTTCGAAAAATCTAAAGTTATATATCATCACAGCCATACAAGCCAAGATATTTATGGCAAGTATATATGGCTAGAATTTCCTCTGCCACAAGCTTAAGTTATAACATGCATTGGATGGAGTAGCATAGAGCTCTATGTCTTAGAGTGAAATTAATTAAGACGACACTGTAACAAACTCAAAGTGCATATGATGAGAAAATAGAAAAAGCGATATTCTAACAAACTCAAGGTGAATACGATGAGAAAAAAACAAATTTAAAAACAAGACTTTTATTTATTTATATTTATACAAAAAAATTGGGTGGGAATTCTTTATATTATGTAATGCAAAATTTTGTTGGCTAGGAGTGGCGGCTAATCCTTCACGTTTTCTAGGTCCATTTAAGGGAGGCAAATACTCCTATTAAGAGTGTTTAAGCTATATATGTCTGCAACGAGAATGTTTACTTTCATTTCTTTGTTTCCTTATGCTCTTGGTATTACGAACTCTTTTATCCTTTATAGTAATAATAAATTTTTATTATATCTTCTGTAAACTTTTTTATTTTCCTTTTAAACTATTTTTATTCCCATATCATAAGCACCATCGTTATGTGATTTATATCAGCTACAAAAGAGGGAGATGCATGCCATCAATGCTGCATCCGGTGCAACCACAGGCCTAAAATTAGAAGCTCTTCCCATAATAGATTGAGGATTTAGAGTTGATCCTCTACAGCTTGCTACCATAACCTCAAACTTGGCATACAATTAGTCACTCTCATCTCAGAAAAATTTTTATGACAATGAAACAATATACTCCAAGTTTTTGTAGTATGCTATTTTGCAATTTTGCAAAATTAGTTGATGAACAAATGAAGACATTAATATGATCTTTACAGATTTTTTTATTTTTTTTTTAATTTCTTCTTGTAATATGCTATATTTATAGGTCCATATTCTCTAAAAAAAATCTATGCAACCTATGGGGTTTTATGATGAGTGGCTATGGTTCTTATTGAAAGCTATCAGATTGCACACTAGAGAGCTTGAGATTAGATATAAAACCAAAGAGTTGAGTTCAAAATCAATGCGAGAGTGAAAGAGATGATTGTATTAGTTAGTTCAATCAATTACATGAGTGTGCACTACAAGAGAAGCGGATACTAGGGACATTTTTGTTTTTGAATATCAGCGGTTTAAAAACCACCGTCCTTTAGGGCGTGGTAATTGGTTTTTGCAGTGATTTCTAACAACCATTGGTATAACTACCGCTATTCAGATATTTTGTGTCGAATTGATTTTTGTTGGTTATGAACTATGGCTTTATGCCCAAACACAATTTTCTTGTTCTTTTGTGATGGTCACTAATCGGTGCTATTTGGTGCTGTAAATTTTTGTAGAATTTTATTTTCGGCGGTTATTAACTACTGTTATATTAAAATCTGTACAATTTTTTAAATTTATTTTTGTCAGTTATAAACTGCCGCTATTTGTTACTGTTATTTTTTTAAATTGAATATATTAATTTGTTTTTCTTTAAATATTCTGGGAATATTTTTTTGGGATTATTTTTTAATTTTAAAATGTTATCAATTTTCTCTATAAATCTAAATTGAGGGTGAGAACTCATAAAAATTTAACTGCGAAATAAACTAATATATTTATATTACTATCAATCTCTAATTAATAAAGTTGCATAGTCAACTTAAAAAAATATATACTTCAAATAAAATAACATCAAATCCTAATTTCTATTTTCCCTATGTTCATTCAAAGAATTCATCAGTGCAGTAATGTCTAATGGCAACTCCCCACCTTGCTGTTGAATTAGATAACTTAGAACACTCTATTGCCTGCCTCTTTATCTTTTCTGTTGCTACATCATTATCCACTGCCTTCCTTTTTAATTTCTCTGCTGCTACTTCATCCTCCACTGTCTTCGCTTTTAATTTCTCGGCTGTCACCTCTTACTGTAGTTCAAACAGCACCCTTTGGACCTACTCTGTTTGAGCTCCATTCATCGGCGGATGCAAACTCGGATGAAAGAGTTGACTTGGAGTCGGTCTGAAACCCACGCCATACACTCTACCCAAGTGCTCTTTTTCGAGAGTTTGGACAAGGGAATCATTTTCAGACAATATTCTAGTGGATTTGTCACGCTACTCAATCTCCACAATTTTTTTTCTACAAACGTAAATAAGCATACTTAAACAAATACAGGCTAGTGCAAATTCAACACAATTTTATAATTAAAACCAACGAGAAACAACATAAAGGATCCCCACGTAGTACTTACACCAATGCCCCGAGCTTCTTATTGTATATAGGAGCCATGCATCACGTCGTTTGTGCACTAAGTTTCATAATTCTCCTCTACCAACTTTCTTCCTTTGTAGTTCTGACTATAACAATATAGTTTATACCATAATCGTATTCCACCCAAATAAAGAAGATACAGTCTAAAATACAGTTCAAAATGAATTCAAATGTAAATTACCTCTTCTTCTCTTCGCCTCGCCAAGCTTTTAGAGCTTCTAGTGTGAGTGTATTGTTGTTTCGATCGATTCACAGCATTTTTCCTACATTTCTCTTATTATGCCATCAAAAGTAAGAGTGATTAGACACCGAATTCGTCCATATTGATGTAACATAAATAGTATTAGTTCTTTACGAATACAAAATAGGTTACCTATGTGTCAGGGTCATTGTGATAATCAAGGAACCATCTCCAATGCTCTTTATCAATTCCCGCTGGGCATCCCTCAAGATTTTGCTCAAACGTCCTCGTTGATTTGTAATAATTGTGATACAACCCATTCCTTATATCCTTCCAAGACTTCCCTATACTTTTCAAAATTGTACTCTTGATACTTCCACCTTTATCTTCATCAAAGTAGAACATTTTTTGCAATGATAAGTTCGAGTTATTAGTAATTGTTAAAGGAAAGAATTGATTTAATTCAACAATGCTATGAATTTTTACCTTTATTCAATCATTATAAACCCTGTCTTTACCAGACACCTTTTTTCAACTTTTCTCACAGATAGAAAATTTATTATAATCATCACCTAGCAATTCAAGAACGCCACTCAATAGACCAGCTTCATCTCCAATTGGTTGCAGTTCCCTGTTAAACCTCATATGATCTTTCTACCATTATTAGGATACTCCATAGCTTCCTTCACACTTAATCTTTCTTGCTTGATTATGCCATTCGAATCTATAAAAATAGAACCTTATTTATGTAGTCATTGTGGCCAAGATGCGAGAAAAATAAAAATAATAGAGTATAATCATTTTGAATATATAGAGGTTCAAGATTTGTTGCCGATGACATCAACATTCCAAAACTCAGTAATCTTGCATTCTTTGCGTCTTTCAGCATCAGAAGCAGCAAATAGGTTGTTAATGTGTTGTTCAAATGAATCTACTTCGTTTGCCTCTGGGTCCAAGTCTTCATCGCCTTATTCTGAGGTTTGTACACTATTGGTGCAAGTCTGTGTATCAAGTCTTGGTTCGTTCCGGAGCAGACGGAATGGGCAGAAAAATGCCACTGCAGGGACACCACAATAACTGGACGGAAAAATTAGACAGTTATCATGATGGGATGATGAAAATGCAGGAGCTCCCGTTGGCTACTAACATGGTGTTTCAATTCTTGATTTTTTCGTGAAACGAGGCTTTTCTAAGCATCTTAAATTCCTAGTATAAAAAATGCACACAATAAATTAGAAAATATAGGAAAGTAATTAAGCGTATATCAATATTTTAACAAGATTGAATTGAAAAGTGCACAAACATGGCACACGAATTAAGATGTTGAGTGTATATGTCAATCAATATATAAGTACAGAAAAAAAGTATGGAGGGCATTTGAGCAAGCAAACTTCTAACTAACTATCATTGAAAATTTCACATACAGCGGCACAGGCCCAACAAAATATCCTGCCAATAATATTATTGTTGAGTACATAAAAAGACACATAAGTCTCGTGTATAAAAAACCCAAATGAAGAAGTTATATCACTTTAATCAAACATTTTCAAAAAACCAACTGATGGCAACCTATTTAACAATTTCTAATAAACATAAGTAATTATAGACTAACAATAACTCTTTCCTATTCACAATGAAAAATTGGGTGCAAAGAAGGAAAAGAGATTGAAGAACAACTTGAATTCTAAGTCATATTTTTATTCTTGAAGTCTACAAATAGACTACAATCTTAAATATGCTATAAGTCCATTACAATCTATATGAAGGAGAAAAAGTACAGAAAAAGAAAAGAAGAGTACTGAAGCTAAATTAATAGTCTTACTGAGTTTAACTTTCTCACTAATCAAGTAATCAACAACCATATTCATCACATCAGCAATAAAATTTTAGGATAAGAAAATTTTTTCAATAATTTCTATTAATCAAATAATCAACAACAAAACCTACTTCAGAATACAAAATTAATGCACTTAATTTATAAAGTATGTAAATTCTATGCGTGTCTTTTAGTTAATTCATGTTATCTGAAAAATATTAAAGTAATGATAAAAGACAACATTTCTTTAAGCAATTTCACTAAATGGGGTATATATATTTATATCTTTATACCATAATTACATAAGGAAAAATTAAAACTAGAAAAACCTTGGCTGCAAGAGAATCTTGCTTGGCAACGATACATGTAAGAAATGTCTCTAGAAAAACCTATGTAATAATGAGCAAAAATAACTAAGAAAATAAAGTTTAGTCCCTTAGATCTTGTCTCCCAACTGTTTCAAGTTACAAAATACTAATTAGTCCAAAATATACCTTTAGTATAGTTTGACTATAAAATTTCCAGGTTCCAAATCCTAGAAATCAAATTCAGCAACCCAAACCTATACCATCATCAACCAAGAAAACAAATCTTAACATTCAAGTATACTCAACCTCTTATCCTCATTTATTATCCTAAAACTCAGATTTACAAAATCAAAATTCAATCATTAACAATAAAGTGAGAGCAATGTGAAAAAACGAACCAATGACAAGAGCGAGGCCACGATAGATCAGAGTATCTTTTCTAGATCTCTAACATGGAAAGAATTGATGCTTGGTGATTAAACGTTTCTGCCCTTAGATTCTTATTTTGGAAGAGCATGAAAAAATTCAGTGGTGCTAGTAACTTCAGTGACTGTACTATGCTCATAATTGGTTTATTAGCAAAATCCTTTCTTCAAAGGTTGGTTAGAACGAATATCTAATTTCATTATTTTATTCTAGCAATAATAATAATATTCTATCAAGATAAACAAAACACAAAAGAGATCGAGAATTTGATGCAGCATATTAAAAATAAGATCATGATAATAAGATTATTTGATGGTGCGTGTATGTTAATCAATAGGAACTACATTTGGTATAAATGAATTTTTCCCTTTTAATTTTTTTGTTGGCTGTGTACGGTATCTCTCAACCCGATAAGTCAAGGACTAATCCGTCGCGGATCTGAACTCCATTTAAGAGTCTGCCACTGGCCAATGGGTTGCTGCATGCATAAGGCGGGATTCGAACCCCCCGACATTTGCTTAAGCGGACGAGTGAGATGACCACTCGACCAACCCAAGTTGGTTTTTAATTTGTCATGCATTATTATGTAATATAAATCTAATTATACAAACGTACTACACTATGACAATTAAAGCAATCTTTGGGTCTCACGATACAAATTAACTTTCCTTATAACACCTTTAAACGCTAACCACCTATTACTCTTTTATATTCTTCTCATTCTCAAAGAAATCCTCCCTCCATACACACAAAAAGTCTCCAGAGTTGCCAACAGACTCCACACCACCCCAAGAAAAATTATTTCCTCCCCAAACACTCCCAGCCAACCTTCTTGACAGACACTCCTTTTTTGTTTTCACCAAACTAACAAAATCTAATATATTTTTGCATCTCAATCTCTTCACAATCTCAACCTTTCCTTTATGAGTAATATTCTGAATACAATGACATCCAACAATGGCTTTGTATACCAACATAAAACTCAAGAATGGTTCTTGAACCCATCTAATTCACAAACTAACTTCTTTTAGCTTAACTTCCTTAACATGTTTCATCCATTTTTTTAGTTCTATTTTTTGGCTCTGTTTTGTTTTCTTTTATGTTTTTTTTTTCTTTCTCTTCCCTTAATCATGTACATGAATTCAAAGGAAGTTAAAATAATAAAATCCATAAGTACCCAAAATAAGGAATTGATAATATGGAATCCATGATGTTATTTCCAACAATGCATAACACTTCAGAATGAATCCAAATTGAAAAAATCTTATTCTGCCCTAAATTGAGAAAGTAAAGGCAAAAGCAACGAAAAATACATGTACCAGATAAGAAAGATCCATAATGGAGGTGCAGTGCATTGCAGCTGTAGGTCTTCACAACGGTACTAGTGTATCTTGCTGGACTGGATTTTACTTCTTCCCCTTTTGCCCTATGTTCTTGGCAAGAACAAAAACAAAACAAAAGAATAAATTGAACCCAAATCAAGAAGAAAAAAATTAATCTGAACCAAATTGAAAAGTAAAACCAAAAAGAAAACTAAACCAAATTGAAAGAGGGCTTAGCAAACCTAAGAACGGGACCAGTCACTACAAGAAAAACGTTGAACACCGTCGGATTTACCATCGGATTTAGCGTCGGATGTTAGCGATGGGTTTACCGGCGGATTTGGAAAGTTACCGTTGGATTATATTTTTCGACGATAAATTTGCTAGTAATATTTGGAGGGAAAACAAGAAAAATTGGCGCCGAGATGACCGTTGGATTTATCTACCGATAAAACTTAATTGATGGAACGCTGCGTTTTGGTCATACACAATGTATTAAATCCGACGGTAAACCTGATCTAAATTCAAAATGTGCGGCCCTCTCCCCTCACTTTCGAGAACACTCTTATATCTCCCCCATTCTCCTCTCTCTTCTCTCTCCCCTGCAACTACCTCCGTTAGCCCCTCCGGCCACCCTCCGCCAGCGCTACCCACCTCCATTCTCCTCCAAAGTCTGCATCAAGTCACCTGTATCATGTTTCGTTGCCTCAAACGGGATTGCTCCCTCTGTCTCCTCCATCGTCCAGATAGGTTGCCCTCATCCCTCTCCCTATTCCATCTTGTTTTTATTTTTTTTAAATAAAAAACCTACACCCTTTTTGCCCTCTCCGACGGTGCGTCCCCTTCCTTTCTTAGAGCTTGAAGCTGCGAGTTCCTTGGTCTGCCACTCTGCGAGCTCTGACGCCGCCTTGTCATCGTCTTCTGCCTCTCGTCGGCCATCCACTACTAGAAAACTAGTTATTACAGACGGATATTTCCGACGGATTTTATCCCACTGAAATACAGAGGGAATTTCAGAGGGATTTTTTGTCGGAAAACAAAAAAAATGAATTAGCATAAATTACAGACGGAAAAAAGAATCCGTCGATAATTCCGTCGGAAAAATTAATTTTTTTTCCGTAAGAAATGATTACAGACGGAAAATCTGTCTATAATTAAATAGACAAAACGCTGCGTTTTATTAAATGATTACAGACGGAAAATCCGTCTGTAATTTAAAATTTTCCGTCTGAAAATTTTAACTTTACCTAATCTATCCCCTCTCTCCCGAAATCCATTCACAAATAAACAGCTGCCAACGCCCGAAATCCATTCTCTCCGTCGCACGAGCTGCTTCCGCCGCTGCCGGTTCCGCCGCCGCTGGCATCGCACGATCTCTCTCTGTCATCCCTTGCGTCACACGAGCTCCCTCTGTCGCCGCTCTCGTCGCGTCTACTCCCATCGTCGCAGAGCTCTCTCCGCCGCCGCTCTCATCACGTCTGCTCCCTCTGGCGCCTCTTCCATCTAATCTCAACAACTTGCTCTCTCGGTTCTTCTCGTAACCATCACGAATTTCAGGTATATATATCCTGATTTTTTGATTCTGTTCTTCGTGATAAACCTTAGGGCTCAATTTTTCTGCGCCAGTTTTAGCTAGGTTTATCATACTCTGCTTTTGTGCTTCGTGAATCTATGGGTTTACTCTGATTTTGATGAATTTTTTCTGCATTCGGAAGCTTTTTTGACCTAAATGCAATATTTTGTGTGATTCATGTGATTCATGTGATACTAGTGTGTAACTTTATTATATAATTGTTGATTGACAGAGTTGTTGAATATCCACTGGGGAAGAATATATGAAATAGCATCTGTTTAGTTGATTCGAATGCAAATGTTAATGCCAGTGCTGCCATGTCTTCCAATCAATCATCTTCTGGGTCTGCTGGTGTTAAGGAGAATGCAAGCGAGGTGGTGATTGTGGATGATGATAAAGAGGAAGGAGAGTTGGAGGAGGGTGAGATTGATGATGATGGCGCTGACCCTGAAGCATCAGTAACAGAGAGGGTTCAGAGTGTTGCTGAATGTGGTGTAGTTGCTTCAGATACTGATTCCACATCTCATAAGCTCAGTGTTAGGGAGGTTCTGGAGGGTGTTACAGTTGCTAATGTGGAAGAGTAGGTGAAGAACTGTTGATGGGTTTTTGTTTGTTTCAACTAATTTGCTGACATTGGAGTTTATTCTCACTGAATCAATTTTGTTTTATTTGTGGCTATTTGTTCTTGTAGATCGTTTGAGGGGACTTGCTCTACTCATGGTGCCATCAGAAATGATTTCACTGACTTGACGTAAGCTTACATTGCATTGCTTTTCAATCTGCTCTCTTTACATTAGTTTCGGAACTTTGCACGGAACCTGTTTGTGATAATGCTCTTTTGTATTTGTTACTGAAATTCTTAATTGCTATTTATCATTTGATAATTAAGTTAAAAGCTGCACTGGCATTGATATTGATTTTATCATTGTATGGTTCTGAAGCCTCATGATTGATTTTTGGTTGTTTTAGCTCCCCTCATACTTGGTATCCACAGGCCAGAAGGAAACATCGTAGGATTATCCTGCATGTTGGTCCCACAAATAGTGATAAAACGCATCAGGCTTTGAAACAAACTATCTTTTTAAGGATTTGCATCACTGCACTGATAACTTGTTTCAATTACCAACGGAACAACAAGAATGAGTTTGACACAATTATACATGATTGTAGTTAATCAGTTTCTTGTTATTCTAGACAATATATATTATATGTGTGTGAGAGATAGTGAAAAACTCTTACGAAACAGTAATTTTTAGTACTTTTTGTCATCATTTAATAAACATAAATATATTTGTTCACCATAATAATATGAGTATGTCTTCAGGACAGTTTTCCAATTCACGCAGCATGGATTCCAAGGACTTGCTTTTTGTTTCAAAACTAGGATCTCCAGCAGTGAAGATGTTTCTAAATCCTATGTAACTTGATCTGATTTATGCAGGAGATTTCTTCATTAGTAAAACACGATTTTGGGTTCATTTCCCTCATTTCTGTATGTTCATTGAAAGGACAGATTAGGGTGACAGAGATTAGAATAAATAACTTAATAAATTATAACATCTTCCATTTTGATTCATCAGGTATCCAACTGAGCTGTCTAGAAGAGCCAAAATTAACTCAGTAATGGATTGGCAACATTCTAATTTACGAAATGGAGCAGGTAGATACATTCTAATTTCAATTTTGAACTCCTTTAAGTAATTTGACTAGCCATGAGCAGTTGATTTTTTTTCTATAGACTTGTATGCTAGTTAGCGATTAATTACTAGAAATGTCAAAGTAATAAATTTGTGGCATATTGTGGGCTTTGTTCTATATGCAAATCAGGAAGAAATAGTCTCTCCTCCCTGGTAGGTCTGTCCTTTTCATGGGTGGCATTATCTTCAAGGTCTAGTGACTCTTTGAAGTTTGGCACTACCATCAGTGGCAGGTCTAGTGTCAATTGCAAATGGTTGCACCGGAGATGATCAAGCATGCAAATCAATGGTGCCACATAATGGTAGCAGGTATTGGTTGCTATCTTCACTTCAGTTTTATTGCTCAGAGTTATAATATGCTCTCTTCCTTAACATGTAGTTATTCGACTTGATTCTTGTAGTGTAGAACATTATGACGTATTTGACTTATTCTCCAAAGGGACTAGATGGGGAATGTTTTCATGAGCAAATGATATTTGTTGAGCAAGGAATTGAGCTTGTTTTATTGCAGGTTTTCATACTTTCCTAAAAAATTGAAATTATGCTGCACTCATTCCATCGCTTAATGACCTGGTCCACCTTTACCACCTGGACCCTGAGGTCTGTGTTCTCATTCTATATACTTTTGTCTTGTAAACTTAGGGCATGATTTCATGATAACTACTGCTTGATTTTATCACGAAAACTGTTTATATCCCTTCACTTGCAACATTTATTAATTTATTATGCTTGAACTTGTTTATTTTTTATTGCTTGTTGTTTTCCTGGACATAGGTTGCTTTCTTGATATATCGCCCTGTGATGAGACTTCTCAAGTCTCAGAGGAGTCCTGATGTTTGCTGGCCATTGAATAGATAATCTTGGAAAGTATAACATCTTGATTCTTGCATGCATGAAAACAAAACGGGTCTTTCAAAAATATCTTACCATTCTTATCTGTGAGCAATACTTTGGCTGATCATATATACTTAATGCCATCACATTTCTATGGACAATTGATTTTTAATCTGTAGGGTAGTCAAGCTTATATACTGGACGACATTATCGACCATGTTAAATATTTGCAGCTTCAATTAAAGGTACCTATTAACTCTGGATCGTCTCAATTTTCTCAGCCTCAATCATTCTCATACATATATAACAGTTTTGCTTATAATTATTATTGTACTATCATATCAAATGCATTAACATGATGTCAGAATGAACAAACTAGAAGTTTGGCTGCATGTGAACACAAAATGAGGTTCAGTGATTTCTTTCCCCTTGAAAGAATTATCCTTCATTTAGGAAAAATAATAAATTGGAGCCATACCATCAGACCAAAGTGGAGAACATTAAATTAAAGCAAAGGACCATTTTGCAGTGTTTACTAACAGCGGGTTTGGTCAAGTATATAGACTTAACTTGATTTGTCAACTTGCAAATTAAAAGATAGCATATGTTCCTTACAGGAACTAAGTGGAAGTAGACTACAAGCTGAATCAACTGCTATACCACTGGTTTTCCATGAGGTATATGTCTTGTCCTTAACCTTAGAAGATAATAATGTACACAAAATCATTATGAATTCATGTGCTAGCCCAAATTCTGCCCCATAGAAATATCAAATATCTGCCCCTCCAGAGTGCCAAATTCATGGACTGAATATCTTGTTTTATTTGATTAGCAGGGTTATGGGCATTATATTGACCAGCAGAAGCTGAATGAACCACTTGAAGAGATGATGGGAAAACTTCTTGAAGAGAATCCTGCATCTGCCAGTCAGCTGCTGGAGAACAATGGTCTTGTCCTACTGCCTATGGAGTTGGTTCAAGACTTGTACCAATCCATGCAAATCTTCGGCAACAGCAATGCACTTGTCTGAGTTCGACTTGTCCAGCCGGCATGCACCGTAAATATCAGAGACAATTTGACAACTTTAGTAGCTTACTAGCTCTAGGTATTAGTATATGATCATCATTTGAATTGAAGCCTAGCTTATCTGGAAAAACCAATTAACCATGGCTTTTAATTTCTAAACTCATTTAAAATTCTCTATTGTTCATGCTATTTTTTGTTCCCAATGCAGGGATCTGTTTCAGTTAGTATGTCTCTCTTCTAAACTCATTTAAAATTCTCCAATTTTTCTTGAAGGTGGTTGTAGGAGAGATCAAGCACTCCCAAGCTGCTCATGTCACCAACTCGTGGAGGGACTTCTCCAGTGAATTGATTGTGGGAAAGATCAAGTGCTTCTAATTTCAATAGATTCCCAAGAGAAGCTGAGATTTCACCTGAGAGATTGTTGTAACTGAGGTCTAAACTGATATGGAGATTTTTGGCGTTTTCCAATTTCTGTTTTAGTATGGAGAATAACACAGCTTTTAGTATGGTTGATAGTTTTAGTATGGTTGAAAAATACATTGAGAATTATAGTTGATGTATCAATACATTTTCTTTATGTTTTGAATTATATTGACTTGCTTGTTTATTATAGTACTTTAAATTTATATTTATTTTGTATGAAAATAAGTTTATTTTGCAATGAAAAAATCTAAAAAAAATTCTATTTTACCTTACTGACGGATTTACAAACGGATTTTCTGTCTGTAATCAGAGTGTGAGATGATTTTCCAAGGTTTAAATTATAGACGGAAAATCTGTCGGAAAATCCGTCTGTAATTACAGACGGAAAATCCGTCTGTAAATCTGTCTATAATTACAGACAGAAAATCCGTCGGAAAATCCGTCTGTAATTACAGACGAAAAATCCGTCAGAAAGTTCGTCGCCTTCAGAAAATGGATGGAGAATTTACAGAGGAAAAATCCGTCGGTAACTGGTAAAAATCTGTCTGTAATTTTCTAACGGAAAAAAAATTCGTCGGTAAATAATTTCCGACGGGGCTTTTACAGAAGGACAAAATCCGTCGGTAATTTTGTCGGTAACCAAAAATTCGTCTGTAATAAAGACTAAATCTGTCTGTAAATCTGTCTGTATTAATCCATTTTCTAGTTGTGATCACTTTCAGCCTCTGTTAGTTATTTTTCTTGTTGCTGATTCTTCTTGTTAATTGTTATGTTGTTGTAGCATAGATGTTCAGTACTTGTAGTTATTGTTCTTGATTACTTTAATTTTTTGCTAATAATTGTTCAGTTCTCATAGTTATTGCTGTTATGGTTCTTGTTGATTTGTTAGTGATTATTGCTGTTGATGTCATTGTTCTTGTTGATTTGTTAAATTTTTTTGCTAATAATTATTCAGTTCTTGCTAATAATTCTTTTGCTAATTTTTTGTTAGGTGTTATTAAATTTTTTGCTATGTAGTTACTAAATTTATTTGCCTAGCTGTTATTGTTATTGTTCTTGCTACCTACTTATTGTTCTAGCTGTTATTTATTTGCATACTAATTGTTGCCTACTTATTAATCTTGTTTGGATATTTCTTTTGTTATTTGACTTATGCGGACTTGGATGAGATTATATAAAACTTTGGTTGATGTAGAATTTTTAATTTGGATGAGATTTTAAGGTTTATATTAGAATATAATTATGTTTTGTGTGTTTATTTATATTTTATTATAATTCGGTTATTCTGATTGAACTACGGTTGAACCTTTGATCCAGTAAATCAGTAGCTAGGTTGAATAATCATTCATTCTTCTAATATGATGCTAATAAATTATGTCAGCTAAAGTAATAAGATGTTACTACGACGTTTTTTGGGATTTTTCGATGGCGAGTTGATGAGATCTGATGCAAAACCTTGCTAAAGTAATTGCTGTTTTAACATTCAAATGAGTAATGCTTGCTTATTATGAAATGTGAAGGTATCTCTGGTGTAAGTCACTAATTTAAGTCATATGCACTTATAGTTGCAATTTTGATTTTTCTAAGGTAGAATGAAAATGAATTAGCAATAATTTGCACACTCTATTATGAAGTATAAAAGTCATGTATGAAACAATTTTGAATGTTTGGTGCAATAAACATTAAACATGTTCTTGTGTATCATTAGATTGTATAATGTAATGTCTTGTTGATGTTTTTAACAACTTGCTGAAAATATTTCAAGTTTCATTTTGATGTATAATCTTGAATTGCTAGTTATGATAATTTTTCTAATAGAATGCTTAGTGATAAGAACATAACATGACCTGAAAGTTAATATAATTGTTTTTGGTATATACGAGTTATACTTCCTTTGTCATAGACTTGGAGTTCATATGCACTACAAAAAATTTGGTCTTTACCGACAAATTTTTAGCGGTCATATTAATATAGCCATAATTTTTCTTGTTAAATGACCTTTTTTACGGCAAATAAATAATTGCCTTTAATACTTCATTTGTAACGGCAATTACATCAATGGCCACTAAATAATTATTAACTTTGTAATTCTTTTTCTTTTAATCTTTTTTAATTATGAAGAATATCCTTTTTCACAGCTGAGGCTATTTTCTTATCTCTCTCATTTCTCACATTTCACCCCTCTTTACTTTGTCACTTCCTCCACCTCACTTTGCTGTCGCAACCTCTTCACTTCGCTGTCGCCTCCATCTCCTCCTCTTCCTCACACTAAGTTCTACACCGAACGGCTCAAGTGACATTCTTCACTACCACCTCATCCTCAAGTTCATGCCCACAGTCTCTGTCGTTGGCTTGTAGCCTCATACGGTGGTTTCTATCGTCGCCTCTGCCATACATTATGATCTCTAGTTTCAGTTCGCACCTCAGTAACATTTTCATCCTTCTTTTGTTCAATTTTGATTCCTTATTTGAGAAATTCTCATTTTCTAGGGTTTATGTGATTCATGCTAATTAATCCATTCTTACATATCATCATGCACTGGTTTTTATGGTCCAGCAGAAATTAATTTGAAATTTGGATTTGCTAGTCTGAGGCTGGCTTTAGGCTCAATGACTTTGCTGATCCGTTCGAATTTTATAGACCCTTGAGAGTTGTGAATCCAAGACCATATATGACTTATTTGCAGGTTTATATGCAACATCCCGATATAATTCTTCATATAATTTAATCTTTTGAAGTTCAGCTCTTTCATGTCACTCTCTATATATTTATCAAACAGGCTCGGGGATGTAATCTGGTTGCTTCAAGTCCGGAGATTCTTACACGTATTTTTATGGTAACTGGTGCGATGATGAATATTATTACTTTCACTATTCATTGACATTAAAGTTGTTCTCTATTTGTGGTTTTCTTATTACTTATTACCCTTACACATTCAAGTTTTATTCCTTAATTTATGCCGTAGTTGCAGTGCTAGAGAATGCAGTATGTACTGTCCTTGATTTAAGTTTGGATCAATGTCGTATCTAAATATAATTGGTATTTAGATATATCGATTCTGATTCAAGGATTTATCAAAAAGCAATAGTAATAGATAAAAGGGAATTGAAGGATCAAATAAAAAAGAAAATAGATATGCCTAAATATATGGGAATCTAACAAAGCAATCAATTGTTCTTTCATTTAGTATTTGGAAGGATGTTTAGGAAGACCTGCTAAAGGATGCTTTTGGTAATTTCTCACAAGACTATAATTGTATATCTGACTTGACAAGTTCTTGTTCTGCCAACTTCTTTTGTGGTTTCTCTTGTCTCTTAACCGAAAATGTTGTTGCAGCTTTCTTTCCAAGATTTGACACAAGCAACAAGTGTAAGATATATTGAACACAAAAAAAGTTTTGGGATATTGCATATAGAGACAAGGACTTCAAAAATGCAATTGAGTATTATTCTAAGGTACTAATGCACTTGTTCACCTCTAATGATCTTAATTATAATCTTATAAACCGCAGATGCATTTAGGACAGCTCCTGTACAATATTTTCTTTTTTAAATATGACACTAGACATCCTATATTTGTCTCTCTTATGTGTTCTGTTTGAATGTTAATCTGATCTATAATATCTCTTGATGCAGATTCTGCTTTCATCTTCAATGGATAAAACTATTCACATGTGGCAGATTGGTTGTAGTCAATGTCTAAATGTTTTCCATCATACAGATTATGGTAATTTTAGAACCAACTTTTTTAATCTCATTCTTTAAGAAAGATCTTTCCAATTCTATTTAGTTTGGAACTATAATATGAACCGTTATTAGCATAACTTAGTTCAATACTTCAACTAGTATGATATTTAATTATTGTATCTCTTGTTTACATGGAAACAGTGACATGCATTCAATTCAACCATGTTGATGAAAATTACTTCATCAGTGGCTCTATAGATGGTAAAGTTCGAACATGGGGAATGCGCAAAGAGCGAGTGGTTGACTAGGCAGACATTCGAGATGTCATAACTGCTATAAGTTACCAACCAAATAGAAAGGTATGTTAATCTTATCAGTACTCAACTAAATCTTGTCAAAAAAATTTTTGATCTGTTTCTACTTGTTCTTAATATAAAAACTTACATTCAAAGGGGATTTTGAACCTTAGACTATTTATTTATGCAAGGATTTGTTGTTGGTTCCCTTACCGGCATATGTCGCTTTTATGTTGCTTCGGGTAAGTACTTATAGTTTAGAGATTGCCATGGTTTTGATCCCTGGTAAGTACTTGTAACATTATTACTATTTGCATTGCTCAACTTTAACTGAGAGACATGGCTGAGGCTCTATTACCAATTGATGAATAAAAAATCGGGACCATTTAATAGCCATCTCTTAATTAAAAGTAAAAAAGGATTGATGAATATATAGTTGTTTCCGTAGGATATTGTTTAGTTTGAAATATTAATTCATGTCTACTAAAATATATATAATAATTTACATTCTTACATGTAACGATGAAGTTCTTGATTCCTTACTCTTGACAATTGAACTTCATACACATTTAGTAAGAAGTAAGGACTAATGCTTCCAACAAGTGCCAAATTATCATTATCATTATCTTGCAACTAAGATTGTCCATTCTCCGCTAATTTTTAAAGCATGTGTGCAAATATAAATACTAAAATTCTGGGGAGCTCATTTGATATTTTGATTGACTTTATATTTGTTTTGTAATGATCCTTGTCAATATACTTCGGGTGTGCTGAATTTGAGCGTCATGACCACAGAAATTTTCTTTTGTCACTCAGTGCAATATTTAGATATAAAAAATCAATTTTATAATTTTTATTTCTTTTTAAAATTTTTTAGACATATTTTTATAATATAGGTAGTGACTAGGTGTATCATTTTTACCCTTGCTTAATTGATGATAATGTATGTGTATGTGAATCTGAATGTTGGACATTGTTTATAACTGTCTCGGTATTTTAAGTAGTACAATTTCATTAGTATGTAATATAGAACTATTTTTTTTTTCAGATTTTGGGTCGTGTAGCAATTTAAACATTTCTAATGTGCATATGCAGATGGTGGCTCTTGCATAGCAGAAGTTCTACAAGCATTGCTCTTGTTGAAGAAAGCATATGGAGACGGTATGCACAAGGTTTTGTTGTTTTGGATTTTTTGTTTGGACAATAGATCTTTGTGGTAGGTCAGATTTCAGAGAACACTAATCATAAAGTATGAATTATTAGATAAAATACTCATTAGAGAACGCTGATCATTAGCTATGTGCTAATCGTCGATGTAACATAGACTTGTAGTATTTGTGTTGTTTAAATTTATATTATGTTTTATTACGTTTCAAGAGGAATTTGTGTATAAATATTTTGAATTTAATGAAATATTTCATTTTGTAGTAATTAATTTTAGTAATTTGTATTATGTAGAATAATAATAATTGTTGGTAAAAATAATTTGAAATTAAAAAAAAAAAGACAAGTTATTTCTAAAAGAGTGAGTATAATTAAAAAAGTCTTAAGATTTTAGCGGCAATAGTAATGGCAACTAAAAGTGAATAACATTACAATTTTAGAATTATTTTTAGCAACTATATAAATTGCCGGCAAAATGGGTTTTGGCGGTAATAGTAATGGCCACTAAAAGTGAATAACATTACAATCTTAGAATTACTTTTGGTGGCCATATAAATTGCCAAAAAAATGGCCGCTAAAAATTATATACTTTTTGTGGCTATTAAAAATGTCTTTACCGGCAAATGTTATAATTGCCGCTAAAACCTTTTAGCGGCAAAGCATAAGACAGCTAATGTCTAATTGTCGGTAAATGTATTAGCGGCTATTTTTATTGCTACTAAAAATAAAATAAATGGCCGCTAAAAGTGACTTTTTAGTAGTGATGGTATAATTGATTTTGACAACATATTCTTCGACTGGATGCTTAAATCTATGTTTTTAAGTGTGAAGTAAATTATTTATCCTTGGTTCATTGTAAATGTTAAGTAAACAATTGCTCTTTTGATTTCTAATTTAATTTTGTACAATTTTTATAACTGAACTTGTTTGTGAACTTTTAACTAAAGATTAT